>NC_052511.1:48405925-48427870 GCF_014356525.2 Nilaparvata lugens | reverse complement strand
TTATTAACATTTTGTTATCAACTTTGGTGTAAATGCAGCTTTAGTTTGTTATAGGATTTGTTTAGGTGGATTAAAAGTGTATTTACAATACAATATTCATATTTATTTATCCATATTCATTAATTTATCAATTTACTTATATTTATTCATTATTTTTTACAAGAAAGTACTGACCGAAAGAGAAAAATTGAGGCTACTGCTTGACTATTACTCTCCCAAATTTAGATATCATTTCAAAAGTTCTAAATAAGGTTAAGATTTTACTTTCTAGAATTTAGTTCATTTTCACTTGAAACCAACGAAGACTAATAATTTTGTATTTTGACGGTTGAAAATCTGGAAGAAGGGACATTTGATATCATTCATTACTACATAACTACTGGTATCATCTATCCTCTGTAGAAGGCAGCGAATCGGCAACTATGTTCTATCTTCATATCTTCCTCCATCCTATACTATTATACGAGCAACTTCTGTTTATATGTTTAGATGTTTGGATGTTTATATGTTTAGATGTTTATATTTTCAGATGTTTGTATTTCACCGGATCTTGAAAACGGCTCCAACAATTCTCATGAAATTCAGAACATAGTAGGTTTATAATATAAAGATTCTATTGCACTAGGTCTCATCCCTGGGAAAACTCGCTGAAGGACATCAAAAGGATAATTACCGGTACTATTCATCCTTGGTTCATTAGAACAGCTGATAATAATTATTTCGTCGTCTGTTGGTGATGGAAGTGAGTGGGCGAGTTCATGTGTGTGGGACTGTGTCAAAATTATGACTCAGCTGTTGAACTTTTGTAATCATTCAATCAGGTACTTAGTGCCGGTTGCAAAAAATCGGGGTTGTTTTCAATCCTGATTAATTCCAGTAGATCCATCTATTTGAAATGGTCTTCTCTGATTTGGTTCAAGTGAAGTTAATCAGGAAATTTAACCGGCTTTTGTGCAACTGGGCCTTTGTGAGGGACATTTTTGCATTCCTCTGGGAATTAATCTCAATTTACTGTGATTAGATAGAACATTTCTGTATGATTGTTATTATAATTTCTTCTTTTGTAATAATTTTTTTATGCTTTTGTACTCCAGAGCGAAGCTCGGTCCCCGATATTTGCCATTATAACGTGGACCTCACTACAAAATTGAGTCTTGTGTTACTACAATATAGACATACAATAGTCATCATTATAATCATTATTGTTAGTCTACTATATATTTTGACATGCCACACTAATTTTGCAATTACTATTTAGTTACATAACAAACTGACCGACTGTCACTTACAAAGAAGCTCTTGTTGACACAAAGTTAAATACATAAATACACAAAGTTGGCGCTTTGCTTGAATTTTTTTCACTCAGTTAATATTTTTTGCGTTATGTAACCTCGTTTGTGGAAAGTCTCCAGTTTTATTAGAGTACTTTGTTCGAAATTGGCGAGGGTTTTGGTCTGCCAGTTGGTTATAGTTTTTTTTAATAGTAGTTGACTCTACGTGAATGTCTTTTGCAGTGCACGAATAAAAGTCGAGTCTTGGCTAACGGCTTGACTAGAAACATCATTCTCGCTTGTAAAAGGCCCCTTCCCGTCCTTGTGACGTAAGATATTATTAATCAAAGATTATTTGACTCTGGATTTACTATATAGATGTTGTTCAGGTAATATGGACACTGGGAGTACTTTTTTCATAGAGTAGAAAGAATACAGTATGAAGAGAAGAAGAAATATAGAAAAAGAGGGAGAATGTAAGTAAGAACACAGAGATAGAAAAAAAGGGAGCTATATGTTCACAGAACTGTGAGAAGCAGAGATGACAATGACCTTGCTATTTGCATTTGAATGATTTCATCTTTTGTCGACTCTGTGTGATTCACAGGTTTTGACAGCTTATTAAGAACACCTTTAACGATTTCAAATAATGTGACAGCATGAGTTGCTAAATTGAAAATTGAGTTTAATTGCATTTAAACGACAAATTTAATTTATGTAGTACAATTACATTACATTGTAATTGTTAATTTTGTATCACAATGTTGTGGACTTGAATTACGATAATTGTTTACTATTTTTGTATCAGAAGTTTGTAAGATTTGAATTGGAAAAAATGGAAAGTGCATTTGGGAGAGGAATAGCACAAGGTTACCTTATTTTTTCTCTCCCTATCATTCCGATGATGTTCTTATTGTATGAATCAATAAAGAATAAAGTATACAATCATTCTATTTTTTGAGTATGTGATATGTGAACATTTTCCTGTTTTGTTAGAATCGATTTTGATTAGCACAAATTGAAATTGTCAACCACTTTCTATCATCATAAATAATGAATGGATCACAAATGTTTTGTTGGTATTATTTCAAAGTATTATTATATTTTGTTTGAGGATTTCGTAAATTATTTCAGATAATGAATTAGAAGACGGTGACAGGTTATAACATTAGGGAGTGTTTAATATGATAAAGTCTACAATAGATTCAATTCACATGAATGTATTCTAGAGTCACTTCATCTATGTAAATGTCATTGTACCTGACCGACGTGATGAGATTATATGTTATATATTTGAAATCTATTCTATTCTATTATATTCATAGAATCCATAGATTCAATTCAAATTCCATTTGTAATATACATTATTCTACAAAATTGGTCTATAGTTTAGGGCATAAGCCTTTTGTACGTCCACATATTGTATTATGTGTACCTGACTAGATGACTAGATCTATTCTCTGATGGACGACTATTGAAATACTAGTAGTTCTGTGAACAGTAGACCTCACGCAGTATTCTCATCCACAAGTACCTGATGTCAACTGTTTCAAATGTTAACAAAATCAGTTCAAGTTTGAATTTGTATTCCATAATTTATTGATATTTATGTTGATTAAAACAATGAATAGAATATATTTCTATTCTAGAATTTATTCATCCAGTTCCGTGATAATCTTCCCATCTAATGAAGATTAATTTTTTTCAATCAAAAATATTATAATTTTTTCAGCATTATTTAGTTCATTCAATTATTTTTAATCACCTACCTATTAAATTAGTTTTTTCGAATGTGAGAATATTGATACTGATGGACACGCATAATAATACCATGACTGCAAAACAAAATATTGAAACCAAAGACCTTAAAGCTGCGATTAGACCAAATTTATTAACAAAATGTTAATAACTCAATCCTTATAGAATATATTAGATTGAACATAACTTATCATACGCATGATGTACATGTGTGTTTGTCAACTTGCGTTCAATCTAATAGAATCTATAAGGATTAAGTTATCAACATTTTGTTAATAACTTTGGTGTAAACCCAGCTTGAAGATGCAATCCTCTTCAAGGTCTTTGATTGAAACTATAGACCTTATACAAAAACAGTAATAGACTGGCTTCTCCACATATCTGTGTAATCACTTGTCAGCTGATTTATGATGAATAATTCTATAGTCTGATTTTTACTCTAATATTGGCGTATGAAGGAGGCTCCTTTTTCCTTTTATATATTATCCTTGAAATGCAAAATTTCCGAAAACCTTGTATATACGTCGACGCGCAATTTAAAAATGAACATACCTGTCAAATTTCATGAAAATCTATTACCGCGTTTCGCCGTAAATGCGCAACATATACACATTTAAACATTAAGAGAAATGCCAAACCGTCGACTTGAATCTCAGACCTCACTTCGTTCGGTCAATAATTTATAAATGAATGGAATAAGAAAAGATAAATGGAAATAAAGATAGAACCTATGCTTTCTCTTTGATGAGATGTTAAAGATGTACAGTAAATTATTACGGATAATATACTGATACAGATATTTTTCCAACTATTTTTACACATAATTTTGTTATGGACTATTCCATATCTCAGCCCACACAACAGCTTATAAAGAAATGTTCCCTCATAATGTGATATTCCAAATATATTTTCCCCATAAAAACGCTTCCAAAAATAAAAAGAAACCATCTAAAAATATCACTTATCAACTAACAATGTATTGTTCATGCATGCATAATACATCACCAAAATCTATTTTCTTGAACCCTGTTCCAAAAATATCCGGTTACTCACCTTACAATAACATAGATCCCTGTTCAATAATATAGAATGGTAATGAGAAAATAATAATGCGAGATTTAGGAATTGCGAAGGTGTACTATCATTGTTCTTTGCTTACGTCATACAAACTAAACAGGTTGAACAAATTGGACAATAGATTCACGGGGAACTGACGTCATAGGAGAATTAGAAAGAGAGATAGTGGGAGAGAAAGAGAAAGACAGTGAGTGAGAGAGAGAGGGGTGAGAGAGCGTGAGAGAGATCGAGGGAGAGAGAGAGAGAGTGAGAATGAGTGAGAGAGAGTGTGTTAGTGTGTGTGATTGATTGATTGATTGAGTACTTTATTTATGTAGATTACAATATATACTGGCTTATACACTTATATACAATAGCTTACAATACAGCAAAATTATAGATGAATTTACATAATATAGACTGAGAAAATAATTATTGAACTGTATATGATATGAAAAAGCAATTTGTAATATTATAACTATAGATAATTACATATATTGTTATGATTCTACATAAATTGGCGGAGCTTTGGACATATCAATGTCCATTCTTCGGAAAGAATATTAAAAATATCCTTCCCACTAACTCTCTACCAAAAATGTGACAGAGAGAGAGAGAGTTTAAATGGATCTTCGACATGCAAACAGGTAATGGTGATTAACCTCCAAGTTCCAACGTTATCATTTGATTCTAGAGTGGCTGGCGGGCAATTTGAATTTGAATAACAAATCATTCTGGTTTTACAATTTCCGAAATTATTTTTTGGGAGTGGGAAATCGGTTTGGGTTGAGTTTTTAGGCTTCCTAGAGGGCAATGGAGATAATGATACTTTCAAATATGATTTCTCATGAGAATAAATAGTTACTGAGTGGGATAAAAAATACAACTCTCCTCCCTCTTCTCTTCCTTCTATTCTCTTCTTTTCACTTTTTTTTCTCCTATTCCATTTTCTTTTCTCTCCTTTTGCTTCTACTTCTTCATATTCCCGTAGAAAATAAGAGGAAATTTAGTAGGTAGGAAATTTCGTTCTACTTCTTGAAATCTATTAGATAATATTATTAAAAAAAAAATACTACGAAATTATCAAAAAACCACAGATTAATTGATAATTAAGTTTGTAGTGTGCATGTTGATGTTGTGGAACTTTTCCATAATTGAATAGACTTAGAACGTTGTCAAAAATCCACTCTAATTAAATAAAAATTAATATTTTACAGGAGCATGCTTTCGTGTGTGCTCACACATCATCAGCTGTAAGTTACAGTAAAGTTACAGGAAGTAGAAAGATTCCAACTTAACAAAAACAAAAGTAAGAGCTACTTGATCATTCTGACTAATTATCATTCCTATTTTTAATTTATGATTTTAATTTTAATTCTAATTTATATTCTTAATTCTAACAAAATTATTGGAAATTATATGATTTCGGCCTAATTTTTATGAAAAACTTTTTACTTATTATAAAACTAACAAAAAGAAAAGCAAGAGCCACTTGATCATTGTAATTGATTGTTAATTCTAATTTTCTTAATTCCAACAAATTATTTGAAATTACATGAATATTTCATATGAAAAAAAAATTATAATAAGAATAAATAGGTGTAAGGCAGTAAAATAGGTTATCTAAGTTAAAAAGATTTCAGAGTGGAAATTTGTAAAAAAAGGAAGGAATTGTGAAATATCATCATCACTGTTGGAAATACTTATCAAGAATCCTAGAAAACTACTGAAATTGGGTTAACAACCTAGTCTATTTTTTTTCCCTAGATGTTCGATAAACTAAATTTTTTTTTTTCTTCAACATGTCTAGATTTGGTTTGGTTCATTCTAGATGGTCTTGAACTAACCTACTTATATTACAGGGGAATATGTTAATATGATCATTAAGGCTTGTTATTGAACTGTCTTTTTCTATTTTTTGAATTTCTACTGTTTCTAAAATATTCAATAGCCTGCTTTTAGGACAAAAGTGCAGTATGTCGGTATTGTTTTTTGGGTCAAAACTGTGTCCATTCTCTAATAGATGGTCTGCAAAATTTGAATTGATATTACCCGTTTTCCAGGCTGTGGTATTCTCTGCAATTCTTGTGTTGAAGGATCTACCAGTCTGGCCCACGTAACAGGCATTACATTCAGCACAGTTCAGTCTGTATACTCCACTTTGTTCCCAATCTGCTATGGGGTCCTTGGAGGAGTTTCATCAATTGATTAAGAACTGGAGTTGACTTGAATGCAACTTGCAGTCCTTCTCTCTTGATTGCATTCCCCACTTGTTGGGAAATTCTTCCAATGTAGGGTAGGGTGCTGGATCACTAAGCTCTAAGAAGTGTGGCACTGTTTCGTCTTCTCGCAAATTACAGATTAGGCACAATTCAGTGCAGTCTATGAGTCTATCAAAATACTTTTATTAAAGCTAAAAATACTTTTTTACTAAGCTAAACCTAATTGAGTTACACGTCATCTGACCCAGGTATAGACTGTTTGAAGAAGAAGTTCGCCTAGAGTTAAGTCAGGGTTCAACGTTTCATATGCCGGGCATAAGACCGATTCTAATGCTCTTTATTTATTATTTATTTATTTATACGTGGATACAATAACAAATCATATAAATATGATTGGGAAGGAACAACAGGCTTGGCCCAAAACTATTCCAAAACTAGCCCAAAACAAAGCTCTTATGGAAATAGCTGTATGAATTGATGATAATGAGCTATAGATTTTTATTATGAGCACTACAAGATTATTATGAATAGAAAGTGAACGCTTTTGAATGGCCTTGTGTGAACTTGAACTTGTGAGGGCAGAATGAGGCATCTAGCGGTAGATTTTGTAACTAACACTCAACGTAGTTGACATTCTTTCCGCTAGGTAGCGGATAACGTCCAGATTTGAATATTTTTAACAGCTTGGAAGCAATATTTTGTGAGGTCCACGTTATAACGGCAGTGTTTGATTAGCAATGGTATTGCTATCCTTGTCTATCATTCAACAAAGCGGATAGCGCTATCTTTTTCTCGCTTTGCTTTGTTACCAGAACGACTTTTAACAATGTAGAATTCATAATATTAACAAAATATTTCATCTTAATTTGAGAAATTCATTATGAAATTATTGAAAAATAATTTCTAGTTTAGTAAAATACTAGTGATTCAGTGAACAGTAGACCTCACGCAGCTTTCTCATCCACAAGTATCTGATGTCACCTGTTCTAGTTGATTCAGTTGAATCACAAAATTCACAGTTGAATCATAATTTACTCTTAAAAACTGTTATGTGTTTTCTCCAAGATCAAAAACTCACTTACGTTAATAAACTCAGTTCATGTTTGAATTTGTATCCCATATGATGATTTATCCAGTTTCGTGATAATCTTTCCATCTGATAAAAATATTTCTCAACTATTTTAAAATCATTTTTTTTTAATCAAGAATACTATAATTTCTTCAGCATTATTTAGTACATTTAATCATTTTTCAATTTTATTTTCAATCACCTATTAAATTTGTTTTTCAAATGTGAGAGTAGTGATACTGATGGGCACGCATCATAAAAAATATTGAAACCCTCCCTTATAGAAATAGACACGGCCAGACATCTGTGTAATGCATGCAATGAATAATCCACTTGTCATCTGATTGATTATGAATAATTCTATAGTCTGATTGATCCTATCTTCAAAGTAGATTATATATAATAATATAGATTATTATAATATATAGTGATATCAGAGTATGGAGGAATTCCTTTTCTTTTCATATTATCCTTAACATGAAAAATTTCGAAAAACCTAGTGTATACATCGACGCGCAGTTGAAGAAGGAATATCCCTGCCAAATCTCATCTAATTCTATCAACGCGTTTGGCCATAATCGCGTTACATACAGACATACAAAAAAAAAATCCGAGTTAAAACATAGACCTCACTACGTTTGGTCAATAATTGATTATTCTAAAAGAGAATGAACAGTTCAATATTACATCAATAAACCTGTATCTGCTACGGTCTATAGAAGGCATTGACAGAAGGAGCTCCTATCTTTCTCCACTGTCATTATAACATGGAATTCACTATATATTATAGCTCGTTGGGTCCATATTATAATGGCAGTAATTGATTGACATTGAACCTGCTTTACTGACTTGTCTATTATTCAATAAAGCGGATAGCATTAGCCTTTTCTAGATCCACAACGTTATCAGATCGGTTGTAGTAGAGGATTCAGAAGAATGACAATAATAAATAAAAATAAGTATTTATATCCAGAACAACAATTCGTTGATAGTTTTACTGAGTCATCATGATAGGATGATGACCCCAAAAGGAAGTTACAATGATTCTCCAAAAAAATGACAAGATAAATCTTTCTATCCTATACTATTAAACGAGCAACTTCTGTTTATATGTTTAGATATTTTTAGGAGTTTAGATGCTTAGATGTTTAGATGCTTAGATGTTTAGATGCTTAGATGTTTAGATGTTTAGATGTTTAGATGTTTAAATGTTTAAATGTTTAGATGTTTAGATGTTTAAATGTTTAAATGTTTAGATGTTTATATGTTTGTATTTCACCTGATCTCGAAAACGGCTCTAATGATTCTAACGAAATTCAGAACATAGTAGGTTTATAATATAAAGATTCGATTGCACTAGGTCTCATCCCTGGGAAAACTCGCTGAAGGACATTAAAAGGATAATTATTATTCATCCTTGGAAAAACAGCTGATAGTAATTATTTTATCGTCTGTTGGTGATGGAAGTGAGTGATCGAGTTCACGTGTGTGGGACTGTGTCAAAATTATGACTCAGCTGTTGAACTTTTGTAATCATTAAATCAGGTACTTAGTGCCGCTTGCAAAAAAGCCGGGTTATTCCCAATCCTGATTAGATCCATCTTTTTGAAATGATCTTCTCTGATTTGGTTCACGTGAAGTTGATCAGGATTAAAATTGAACCGGATTTTGTGTTACTGGGCCCTTGTGAGGGAAATTTTCGCATTCCTCTTGGAATTTATCTCAATTTACTGTGATTAGATAGAACATTTCTGTATGAATGTTATTATAATTAAAAATTACTCCTTTCGTAATAAATTCTTTATGAGTAGGGGTAAAGTGAGAATACTGCCCCAAAGCTGGCTCAAACCTGCCCCAAACCTGGCTCAAAGCTGCCCCCAAATCTGCCCCAAATCTGATTCTTGGTTCTAACCTTGCCCAATCCAATGTAATCTGATCTAACCTAACCTAGCCATACCCCTAATCTCACAATAAACCTCAAATGAAGATTTCCCACTTTTTTGGAAAAAAAAACTAGATCCAGCTTTTTTTTATTTCTTGAATAACTAAGAAACCGTTAATTTTACAAAAAATCTACAAGAGTAACTTTTTCCAGTAAATCTAATAACGAATCCATTGACACCCCATTTGTCAAGATTGAACAAAAATAAGGATCTCATGGGAAAACTGGATCCAGCTTTTTTTTATTTCTTGAATAACTAAGAAACCGTTAATTTACAAAGAATTACAAGAGTAACTTTTTCCAGTAAATCTAATAACGAATCCATTGACACCCCATTTGTCAAGATTGAAAAAAAATAGGATCTCATGGGAAAACTGGATCCAGCTTTTTTTTATTTCTTGAATAACTAAGAAACCGTTAATTTTACAAAAAATCTACAAGAGTAACTTTTTCCAGTAAATCTAATAAAAAATCCATTGACCCCATTTGTCAAGATTGAACAGAAAATAAGGATCTCATGGGAAAACTAGATCCAGCTTTTTTCAATTTCTTGAATAACTAAGAAACCGTTAATTTTACAAAAAATCTACAAGAGTAACTTTTTCCAGTAAATCCATTGTCAAGATTGAACAGAAAAATTAGATCCAATTCTTGAATAACTAAGAATAATTTTTTTCAGTAAATCCATTATTGTCAAGGGATCCTAACTCTGAAACTGAGCAACAAGCATTTTTATGTTGAGACCCTATCTTAAGCCAACCTCAGCACTAAACCCCCCCCCCCTGTGGGGGGGGGTTGGGGGGGGGGGCTTGACCCTCTGCCTTTAACCAGCTAAGCTTGAAAACTCACCTCAGGTTGTATTGAGAAGAAAAAATATAATAAAAATGTATAAGAAAGAAGTCAAGTCGGATATATTACTTGTTGATCAGAGTGTACATCTTGATGAGAGTATTACCAATATGAGTATCACTCACACACCATATATTCAACAGACATTAATTACAATGATGAAATTCGAATTAGTTTAAAACAAGAAGATATTTATACACTTCCAAGTAGAAGTTTTCTCATAATTGAAGGCGAAATCAAAGTGAAAGATAAGAATGATGTTGAAACCAAGGACTTTTCACTTATCAATAATGGAGTTGCATACCTATTTGATGAAATCAGATATGAATTGGGAGGGGTTGAAGTTGATCGCACACGTAATGTAGGATTGACAACAACCATGAAAAACTATCTACGTCAATCAAAACTCAATGAAAAAATTATGGAGAATGCAGGATGGAAGTTGACTGGATGGAAAAGTTTAGATAAATTCTGCTTTTGCATTCCTTTGGATATGTGGTTAGGTGTAATGGAAGACTATAGAAAAGTTCTATTAAATGTTCGTCAGGAAATTGTTCTATTGAGATCATCATCAGACTTAAATTGTATTGAATCAGAGACAGCAAAATCGGTGAAAATTGATATTACAAAACTACAATGGAAAGTACCCTATATACATGCTTCTGACACTGTTCGTCTTGATCTGCTGAGTTTAACACATAGTGATATACCAATTACCATTCCATTCAGATCATGGAATTGCATGAATTTCCACAAATACCTGAAACTACTAATCTTCAATGGACAGTTAAGACAACTTCGAACATATTGAAACCTAGATTCATTATTCTTGGATTACAAAAGAATAGGAAAAATGTTATAACTGCTAACAGGTCACATTTCGATTTCTGTAATCTGAACAATGTTAATCTCTATTTAAATGCTCAATCATTCCCCTATGAAAATATTGTTGGTAATAAACATTTATTGTATCACATGTTCTCTGAATTCCAGAATGAATACTATCCTTATAACAGCAGTACATCAATTGAGTATAAAACATTCGATGAATATGCACCATTGGTTGTTATAGACTGTAGTAAGCAAAATGAACTATTGAAATCTGGTGCAATAGACATAAAGTTGACATTGGAAACAACAAATAATTTCTCAGAAAAAACCAGTGCCTACTGTTTAATCCTCTATGATAATGAGTTTGAATATACACCACTGAGTGGAACAGTAAAAAGAGTATTATAAATATTCTATAAAATAACAAAGAACTAGACAATATTCAAATCAAAAGTATTATCTACAAATGTATCAATATTTTACCTTCAGTATCATCCTATTGATTTATAGAATTGTTCTTGTATTGATCTCCAACCATTTTCTTCAAATTCAATTTTAAAGCTTTTTATATTATTATTCAATTTATCAGCTTCTTTCAAAGCAAAATACTGACTGTGATGATATAGTGTCATCTATATGAGCTTAGATTTTTCATTAATGTTGAATAATGTTCTTGGTCTGGGTAACCAAACCTACATTTTTTTCTGGGTGTACTCACCTACATCTACAATTTCTTTCTGGGTGTACTCACCTAAACCTAAGATTTTTCACCTATATTATTACATTTTTTTCATACCATTCTTTAAAAGAGATTCCAGAAGAAAGTGAGAATTGTTGGATAAGTTTGGATCAGTCATATACTTCCATTCTTTTTCATTATTGAGATTGATGTTTGGTATGAAAGTTGCAGCTAATGGTATACATTGTAAAAAATGGAAAAAATTCTGAATCAAATTTTTGATATCAACATTAATATCACTATTATTATCTTTATCATACAAATATCGACCAAATTTATCAACACTCATGATCTATTTTTATAATAAATGTTTAATACAACCCGAGGTGAGTTTTCAAGCTTAGCTGGTTAAAGGCAGAGGGTCAAGCCCCCCCCCAACCCCCCCCCACGGGGGGGGGTTTAGTGCTGAGGTTGGCTTAAGATAGGGTCTCAACATAAAAATGCTTGTTGCTCAGTTTCAGAGTTAGGATCCCTTGACAAATAATGGATGTCAGATTTCGCACTATGCATTGTGTTCTTGTCCCAACTTGTCGCGTTAGTGCGCAAGTCACTTTGTCATCGGTCCACTTTCACTGTTTTCTGCAGTTCACGGATTACATCAGTTTTTTGTCATGCTACATTGTACATTAATTTTATTGTGCATTTTGGTATTATTTATATTATTCGGAGTATTTCCTACCGTGTCTAGACGTTTTTTACGCATATCTTTTCATCGACGTGGCTATGCGCGGCTTCTTGCAGCGCGGTTCGTGCATGCATTTTTCTGTTTCCTTCTTCACACAGCAATGGCGTAACAGTTCACATCAGCTTTTTTCGTTCTTCAATTTTCGTCGCTTTCAATTCAAAATTTTCATTTCTCAGTTTTAAATTCATGTTTATTCAACGTAGAATGTTTCTTCCAGTGCTTCGAAAAGTTTCAGTAATTTCGGTTCGTTAGTTTGTGAAATATCTTCATCATCAGTATTTGGTATGTCCAACACGTTTCATTCGTCACGAGTGCTTCGAATTTTTATCTTCAATTTAAATTTATTCACTTCTCAGTGTGAGAACTCAAATCATTTTATATTACTGATTATGAAAATCCAGTTTCCAGAACATTCAACATTCAGCAACAAGTTATGATTGAACTGAACATGCATTTAGCGGTAGGCATTTTTGGTAGGGCTTGAGGCCCAATTTCGCATTCATTCGTTTCATTGAAGTAATTCTGGTCTCGCGGGACATTATTACTGGTGTGTTGCTTGCATTCCAAGATCACACTCTCATCATTTCACGGTGCAGTCAGACGTTCTGCTCTGTATCCGTTTTGTTAGGTTAGTCAACTAGCTACCTAATCATTCATTGCTAGATCGCAGTATTAGCAATTTTCATGTCTACCCCGTAGATGGTGTATCAGTTTCAACCAGTTCTTTTAGTGATCTACGAACATTTGTTACATTTCATTCACCATGCCAAGCATTTGGATGGTTGTCTATTCAGACATTCACTTAGCATCAGTGTTGTGATTTTTGGCCGTAGCCAATCAATTAACTTTGCACTTCATTCACCGTGCCTAACTTTTGGACGGTTCATTCAATTCAAATTCAGTGAATCTTCAGCTACGTTACTTTCAAGTTTATGTGTTGCATATCTCAACTGTGTCACACCGTCATTGTGTCAGTCTTGCCCGTATTGCACTGACAATAGTTAACCTGACATTACCCACTCATCGCTGTGTCGCCGCCGTTCCTGTATCGTCACCACTGAGCCATCGCTGTTGGCTATCCTGATTCGTCACCATTCCAGTCCGGAGTCTGTCGCTCGGATTGATTCTTGTCCTGCCTGCGGGTCATCCAAGTCGCCGCTCTTCATGGCCGCCGTCCAGTCCAGCTCCGGTAGCTCGCTCTGGTCCGCTCCATTCGTGGGTCCATCCAGGTCTCCACCATCGTCCGGTATCATCGAGGGGGTCTCGATGTACTGCCCATCCAATTCAAGATTGGATCTCATGCTCTTCATGCATTGATAAGTATTCTGTATCAATTTTGAATCATTATCAGCATTTTTCATTATTTGTTCAATTGCCTTGTTTGTTTAATTATTATTTGACCTTTTCAGGGTTTACTTGGAATTATTTATTCTAAATTCGCGATTCCCATTTGTAGACACAACTTTTTACCAATATTTTTGGAAGTATTTCAAGGATTTGTACTTTACATTTTTCATATTGACTTATTTAAATATCGATCAACTTCCAATTAATTTTTGTTGACTTATTATTCATATTTGACTTATTATATCAAGCATTAGAGTTAGTCTAAGCCATTGTCAATTACGTTCTTGATTACAGTGTCTGTTTCATTTCACTGTACTACCTATTTTATATTGTCTTTAAAATTATTAATTACATTGAATATATGCTTTTCAATTGACGTTCAACTCATGATTATTAGTGTATCTAATAAAACCTATCCAGAACTACAAAGGTTTAATATGTCCTGAAAGCATTCGTTTTTTTGTTACCTTTAGTATTTACATTTCAATTGTTCTGTTTTGGCAGTTTACCTTTACCTTTTGTATTTTTTGCGATTACTCATTGACCTGACTTTTCTCTATTACTTATTGCCATTTGAAAGTTTATTTTCTCTTTGAATTTATTCATTAACTCATTACGGAGCATTACATATAGTAGTTTTGTACTTGTTCATTAGTCACAAAGTTTTGTTTACTAGGAATTTGGTCTAGTACCTAAATAAATTTTCCTGTTAGCAATTCAACATTTTTCAACTGACAATCTCAATTTTTTACTATGGTCTTTTATTGTTTTGTACTCATGATTATTGAGTCAATTTATCATATTTCAACTGATTGTCTCAATTTTTTATTATGTCATTTTTATTGTTTTGTACTCCTGACTATTGAGTCAATTATTCGTATCTCGTCAGTCAACTGCCCTGTGTGGCATTTCCTAAATCTAAGACAATATGTCACGTTTCTCAAAGTATATAATAAATCTATTGAACTGTTTTACTTAAACCTTACTTTTATTTGGCGTCTTTCCCAGCTACCAGTTTATTATAAATTATCATTCATTTTTTAGCATGTTGGATTGTGGCAGTAGTACAAAAATATACAATTCATACATCTTAACAATTTTTATTTACAAAAGCATTTCCTACAGTCCACTATTATTTCATTCAGTGGCACAGATCACACATGTTAAAATGGTCCTCCGGGCCGGATCAAGGCCAGTGACCTGGGACAACTCATTATCTAATGACCCCTGGTCAACTCAAACTTTTTTAAATTTGTAAAAAAAAAAAATCATCCTGATCTTTAACATTGACGCCTTAGTTTAGGGTCCAATTTTTGACATTAACTATTGTATTAGCATTGTTTGTATTAATAGATTCTCATTCATTTTCAAGGTTAACTGGACCCCAGACAAGCACGCTGCGCTCGTGTTGGTACCAGTTTCTCAAGACCTGAATCATTGTAAGCTGCCACACTGCATCCTGTGCACAAGTTGCTCGAGCGCCACCATTATCACTTGCTTGGTGTCACATCACTCAGTTCATTTGGCTCTCCACACAAGCCTTGGTGACACATCTTCTTGCAAACGTTTGCGCTTTAAACGTGGGCACACGCACAACTACAGTTGGCAGCATTTTAGGGTCGCAAGTATTCTAATTTTAAGTTGTAGTAATCTTTGTAATCATGGCTACTGAAGTTCTTCCAACTGATATCTCGGCGCTAATAGCAAAGAGAAAAAATCTGTTTGATCACCTACAGTGGCTCATTGATCAGTTTAATTTTGAAACGCCTAGAAATCAGCTAGAATATCATGAATTAATCACTGTCAAAGAGGAAATTGATACCCTTCGACATGCCTATGTTAATATCAAGGATAGCTTAGACGAAGGGAATCCCAATGGAGACAAAACTATTCATTATGAAATTTCAAAAAATTTTATTAACATTACTTCTAGAATCAAGGCCAATCTGGCAGCCTTTGAAGAGGCCAATAGGGTTCTCGTTGAACCTGCATTAGTGCATGCCCCCACTCCACGACCTATTCAATTTTCACAAGGTTTCAAATTACCAGAAATACCATTACCTCGTTTTAATGGTGATTTTGAAAATTGGTTGAATTTTCGTTCTGCATTTACTAGTATTATAGTTGATAATGATTCAGTTGATAACAGTGCAAAGTTTCAATATCTCAAACAGGTATTATCCGGCGAAGCGTTGAATAGAATCGCAATGCACCACCAGGTGATTTCATTTTAGCTTGGAATTTGTTGAAAACCAGGTACGACAATCCAATACTTATTGCTGATCGACATGTTTCGGCAATCTTGAACCCACCGCAACTCAATTCAAATCAGCACAATCTTGGCGCAGTCTTATTGACCATCAAAAACAAAACATTTTTGCTTTAGAAGCACTTGATTTAGGTATAGATGTTCAACTCTTGACACATGGGTGGTCCAAGGATTCGTTATTAGATTTACTGGAAAAAGTTACTCTTGTAGATTCTTTGTAAAATTAACGGTTTCTTAGTTATTCAAGAAATAAAAAAAAAGCTGGATCTAGTTTTTTTTTTTTGTCCAAAAAGTGGGAAATCTTCATTTGAGTTTATTGTGAGATTAGGGTATGGCTAGTTAGGTTAGTCAGATTACATTGGATTGGCAAGGTTTAGAACCAGGAATCAGATTTGGGGCAGATTTGGGGGCAGCTTTGAGCCAGGTTTGGGCAGGTTTGAGCCAGCTTTGGGGCAGTATTCTCACTTTCCCTACTTTTATGCTTTTGTACTCCAGAGCGAAGCTTAGCTCCCAATATTGCTAATAATTTGTTAATATACTAAATCTATTAATAATATATTGTATAATTAAGGGGTATTAATATTAGGGGTTGAGGGTGGTTTGAGAGAATGTGAATTTCATAAATATGTTGACCCACCTCAGGGACCCCTGATCTATTGAATATGACCCCTGATTTCCCAAATAGGTTGACCCACTTGAATGACCCCTGATTTATTAATGGAGCGTTTTATTGAATTTACCCCGTATCCATTGGGGGAAGAGGGGTTTCCACGCGGGGTAGAATTTGATAATATCCCACGTGATTTAATGTGTACTCCATAACCGGGTTTTCGCTTCCCTATTGGTCTATTATAATTATGCTTACTCATATGTCAGGAGGGACCCAGAAGCTGTGTAGGATTAAGCTCTATTTGTATACCTGTATCTTAAAGTTACGTCCACACATACCAAACCGAACCTCGAACAGTGCATCGCGCAGTGCAGCGAGTTTAAACAATGAAATACAGTCACCCGGTGGATGTTTTCCAATTCCAATAATGGAACATCTGTTCTGTATATTTATTTTTGTAGTTTACACTTCAAATCAGCATTTTTAGAGAAAAACATATTTACTAGCAGTTTTAGCGAGTGTCAGTGTTATAAATATGAGAACAGCATTTCATAATTATTATATGATTTTTTTAAACATTATTAGAAATATGGGGGACCGAGCTTCGCTCTGGAGTACAAAAGCATAAAAAATTTATTACGAAAGAAGAAATTATAATAACATTCATAGTTCATACAGAAATGTTCTATCTAATCACAGTAAATTGAGATCGATTCCCAGAGGAATGCAAACATTTCCCTCACAAAGGCCCGGTTGCTCAAAAGCCGGTTAAATTTTAATACTGATCAATTCCAAATGAACCGAATCAGAGAAGACCATTTCAAAAAGATGGATCTACTGGAATTAATCAGGATTGAAAATTACCTGGCTTTTTCGCAATTGTCACTTAGTACCGATTGAATGATCACAAAAGTTCAACAGCTGAGTCATAATTTTGCCACAGTCACATGAACTCGCTCTCTCACTTCCATCAACAACAGACGACGAAATAATTATTATCAGCTGTTTTTCCAAGGATGAATAATAATTATCCTTTTAATGTCCTTCACACATGAACTCGCTTACTCACTTCCATCATTAACAGATGACGAAATAATTATTATCAGCTGTTTTTCCAAGGATGAATAATAATTATTATTATATCTGATGGAGGTATCTACACCAGAGGGCGACTTCACCCCCAAAACCACCGAAAACCCCCAAAATTTCGGCCTTTTTCCTCCAATTTCCTGGAGAATGGTGTCTCATAACAGAGGGGTAGAGCCGGGCCCGATTATCTGCTGTAGATAGTTCCAGGTCCCGTCATCGTATCCGACTGCCTACAGACATACATTTTTCAGTCCAATTTTACTTGTCATGGATTTTCACCATCATCAACAATTTTAATTTTTAAACAATGGGTAATCTCGGACTGTAAAAATGCATGTCAAATAATCGGCTACATTAAAACTGTCATTATAACGTGGACCTCACTGTAGGAAGATGATACAGAGATAATACGTAGATGATACGTAGATGATACGTAGATGATACGTAGATGATACGTAGATGATACGTAGATGATACGAAGATGATACGTAGATGATACGTAGATGATACGTAGATGATACGAAGATGATACGTAGATGATACGTAGATGATACGTAGATGAAACGTAGATGATACGAAGATGATATGTAGAAGATACGAAAATGATACGTAGATGATACAAAGATGATACGTAGAAGATACGAAGATGATACGTAGAAGATACGAAAATGATATGTAGAAAATACGAAGTAGATACGAAAATGATACTGTGAGAACTGGTTCTGACCTAAGGGTCCTTTTAAACTAATTTTTCAATAGAGGAACAGACTCACCGGTTTTTTTTAAGCGTTCGTTCCCTGGATAGCCGTCAGCTGGTAGAGCAGGTACAGGTACGTCTTTTGGAATCAGTCTTTCACTCTACACGCACTTATATTCAACATAAATCAACTGCCCACTTAAACCGATTTCGAGCCAGTCCAGGAGAAGTCTAGAGAAGATTGACAAAAACAGGCCGAGCTCCTTCTAAGTTGCCGGGAAAGAGTCCCGTTACTTTGGCAGATAGCGCCGTAGGCTAATACTTCCCCAAAGTTATGGTGGTGGGGGGTAAGCACCCTCAATTATTGCAAAAGAGAGAAACGATACTCTCAATGTAAGAGGACTAAATGAACATGGAGGTAGAGGGATAATTTTGAGAACACCTTTCCGAGAGAGAGGATATAATAATAATTAAAAATATAACTTGACAGACATTTACATTTATAATAAGGTATTGAAATGAAATCTTTATTATATTAAAGCTGCATGAATCGGAGTAATAGCTGGCTGGCATCTTATCTTATCGATATTGCTGCTCGCTACTATCAATTTGAGCTATGCCAGCCCGCTTACTAAATGTGTTGTCACAATACATAAAATGATACGAAGATGATTTGTAGAAGATACAAAGATGATACAAAGTGGTATGTAGATGATAAGGAGATGATACAACGATAATACGTGGATGATACAAAGATGATACATAGATGATATGAAGTAGATAATATGTGGATGATACGTAGATGATACGAAGTAGATATGTAGATGTTACAAAGATGATACATAGATGATACAAAGTAGATACGTAGATGATACGTAGATGATACGAAGATGATTCATAGAAGATACGAAGATGATACAAAGTGGTACGTAGATGATAAGGAGATGATACGAAGTAGATACGTAGATGTTACAAAGATGATACGTAGATGATACAAAGTAGATACGTAGATGATGCGTAGATGATACGAAGATGATTCATAGAAGATATGAAGATGATACAAAGTGGTACGTAGATGATAAGGAGATGATACGAAGATAATACATAGATGATACAAAGATTATACGTAGATGATACGAAGTAGATACGTGGATGATACGTAGATGATACGAAGTAGATACATAGATGATACAAAGATGATATGTAGATGATACGAATAGATACATGGATGATATGAAGATGATACAAAGATGATTCGTAGAAGGTACAAGATGATACGAGGATGATTTGTAGAAGATATGAAATGATATGAAGATGATACGTAGATGATAGGAAGGATAGGAGATGATACGAAGATGATACGTGGATGATACAAAGATGATGCGAAGATGATACAAGGATGATAGACAAGGATAACAACACCAATGTTAATCAAACACTGCCATTATAAGTTGACCTCGCTACTAGCTAAAGTCAGCTGTTATAAACCATCAGCGGAAGGTTTGAACAGAATGCGTTTTTGAGCAGATCTCTTGAAATTCAGGCCACTCACGTCTCACTGACACTTAGAACAAATGAAACCATTAATCTTCGCCGGAAACAAAAGCCAACCTCTGTCCGCGAGACGGTTCAGAATTCACAGCTAGCGAAATTATCAGATCAAGCCGTTCAACTCTGAAGGAACCCATAAACGCTTTCCATTGTTCCATGTTAGTTGGATTCCAGCGGTAGGCCCGGTCGCACAAAAGCCAGTTGAATTTTAACCGTGATTAATTTCACAAGAATCAATCAGAGAAGACGGCTTTTCTGATTTGATCTCGTGGAATTAATCACGGTTAAAATTTAACCGGCTTTTGTGCAACCGGCACTTGTTTTAGAAATGGGGACCTGTTCTTCACTCTCAATAGGAATTCCAAAGCTAGTTGGACTATAGTGAGGTCCACGTTATAATGGCAGGGGAGAAAGATAGGAGATCAACGTTGCCGATTTTCTGTCTTGTCTATGCCTTATATAGACGGTAGCTGATACAGGTTGATTGATGTGATATAACTTCTCATTCTCGTTTAAAATAATACCTTATATTTTATTCAGCAAAAATTATATTTCTTAATAATTTAATAATGATTTTTTTCTCATAATTACAATGAGATATTTTATCTTTTAATTATTAATTCTACATTTTTAAAAGCCGATCTGGCAACAGAGTAAAGCGAGAAACCAGAGGTTTCAGATTTGAATTCAGCGCCCTAAAATACATCTATAGAACCGTGGAGAAAAATTTTTCGCTGCTGTTTCCAGAAAAAACGACCATTTGACTAGACTGAATACATTGATCTTATTGAAGGCAAATCCTGTCCTAATTTTATAATAATATTACTGTTATTTTAAAATTATCTTAATATTTTATTTTAGTTTCAAGTTTCATTTTGAGTTACAGATTTAATTAATAGATTATTTAGTTCTCCAAAATATTATTTGTTTTGTTTAATCTTTTCAATTATAGTTCCTTTTCATGAGTTATAGAGTTAGATCAATTTAAACCTCTTCGCAGCCAAGCGACTCCCCCATTTATAAATATTGTTACCATAATGAATTAGTTACTTTCCACAGTTACTACTACTTGACTACTACGTTAATAGCAAACAGATTTTAGTAGAAAACTGATGCTATATAATTGACCGAGTAGAGTGAGGTCTAAGATTCAATCGACGGTTGGCATTTCAAAATATGTTTAAAAATGTTTATACAGTATGTTGAGCATTTACGGCGAAACGCAATAAATAGATTTCATGAAATTGACAGGTATGTTCTTTTAATTTTAATTGCGCGTCTACGTTTTTAAACAAGGATTTTGGAAATTTTGCATTTCAAGGATAATATAAAAGGAAAAAGGAGCCTCATTCATACGCCAATATAAGAGTAAAGATCAGACTATAGAATTATTCATCATAAATCAGCTGACAAGTGATTACATAGATGTGTGGAGAAGCCAGTTTATTGCTGTATATTACCATACTGGTGGTAATACCGAGCTACTAGTACTAGTAGTTCTATGAACAGTAGACCTCACGCAATATTCTCATCCACAAGTACCTGATTGAAACTATAGACCTTATGGAATACAGCAATAGACTGGCTTCTCCACACATCTGTGTAATCACTTGTCAGCTGATCTTGGATTATGAATAATACTATAGTCTGAATTTTACTCTTATATTGGCGTATGAAGGAGGCTCCGTTTTCCTTTATATTATCCTTGAAATGCAAAATTCCAAAACCTGGTAGATACGTAGACGCGCAAGTAAAAAGAAACAGGAACATAGCTGTCAAATTTCATGAAAATCTATTACCGCGTTTTGCCGTAAATGCGCAGCATATAAACATATAAACATTTAAATATTCAAACATTTAAACATTAAGAGAAATGCCAAACCGTCGACTTCACTTCGCTCGGTCAATTATTTATAAGTCCATAAATATATCAAACATCATAAAAACTACCCTGTAACAA
>NC_052511.1:48370645-48405825 GCF_014356525.2 Nilaparvata lugens | reverse complement strand
AGTGGGGAGGATATTTTTAATAGTCTATCTTTCCAAAGAATGGACATTGATATGTCCAAAGCTCCACCAATTTATGTAGATGCATAACAATTTGATTATCTAACAAATTGCTTTTTCATATCATATACAGTTGAATAATTATTTTCTTAGTCTATATTATGTAAATTCATCTATAATTTTGCTGTATTATAAGCTATTGTATATAAGTGCATAAGCCAGTATATATTGTAATCTACATAAATAAAGTACTCAATCAATCATTCAATCTCTCTCTCTCAGATTATCGAAGCATTTTATTGAATACTCATCAATCGATATAATGATTTTATTCGAGTTCCATCAGTCTCTTAAATTAGTGTATAAGCCAGAATAAATTGTAACTTACATATACGCTAAACTAATATCTCTCTTTCTCTCTCTGTCGCTTACTCTCTATCTATCATTCTCTTTTTCAATCAGTAATACCTCAAATTTCGCATATTCATCATCTATTTATATCATTTTTTTTATTGAAAAATTTATCGGTCTGTAAGTTCAAATGATTCATTATGTCTTTTTTCTTCAGGGCTTCTTTTTAATATGAATAAAAATAAAATCTGACTACCCTTATTAAATTATTTTGTCACGACATGTTGAAAATGGCATTAGTAGTCAAAACATGTCTTGATGAAATGATTCATCATGATATTTCACTCTCACTTCAAATTATTTCCAACGCTAGAATAAAAGCAGATTTTTTTTCTTTTTTTATTATACACATGAATAAAGTTATCTGAAATCATGCTCTCTCTCTCTCTCTTCCGGTCGTGTGTTAATGAGAAGGATATTTTATATCCTTCTAAAAGAATCGACAATTATTTTTTGAAACACCGCCGATTTATGAAGTTACATCACATTATTATTATATCGTTATTCTAATTGCATTCTTATTTTTCTCATTGATTAATTATTTATACTTTGTGAAATTCGTTGAATAACCAGCATTATCGTCATTTAATGTAAATTAGTTTATAAGCCAGTAAATATTGTAACATACATAAATAATAGAAATCTAATCTAATCTAAGGGTTGTGTGGCAGAGAGGACCAGGAGTTCTAACTCCGCCTAATAGAGGTCAATAATTAATCAATAAACAATCTCTCTCACTCTCTCTCTCTAAAATTTTATTGAAGACTCATCAATCGATAATGATTTCATTTATGCGTCCATCAGTCTCTCTTTGACTCTTTCTATTTTTCTCTCCCGCTTTCTCCCTTACTCTCTCTTAATTACTCTCCCAATCACTCACTCTTTCTCTCTCCCTCTCTCTCTCTCAGCATATTGAAGCAGTAAATATAAAGCGTCACTGTAAGCCTTTACAACATAACCTGCACTAACGCTTTGCTGGAATTTGAATTGGGTAATTTCATGCCGTTCATAATTAGCAATAGTATTTATTGGATACTTCGCTATTGGATACTTCGCCGTTCGGCTTCCATTGATTGGCTGTCTCTGCCCTTTGAAACGGAGCTGAAAGGCTTTCAAATTTATTGATTACATCGAGAGCCGATGAACACTGATATTGCGCCGACCTTTCTAAATGTAAAACGCTTGTAATCCGGCATTTTTTGTTGAAGCGGATGGAATTGCATTCCAAACAGGTTTCAAGTTTTATTTATAATTATTAGTCGTTGGCAATTGATATTAATAATGTCAGTTTTATCTATAATATCCGGCCTTCTTTGTTGAAGCAGATGAAATTGCATTCCAAACGCGTTTCAAGTTTTATTTATAACTAGTAGGTAACCCGTGCTTCGCAAGGGGCTATTTTAAAACTGCAAAATGACAACTTGACGTAATAAAAATTCGAAATTTGAAAATAGCCATCCTCGGTTAATGAAGAATCTATATGCAAAATTTCAAATTAATCAGTTGAGTATATTTCAGACGTGATGATGCGTCAAACATAATCCCTATTCCTTACGTGTATAAGCAGTTCTTTCTTTCTTTATTATAGTATAGAAAACTGAAAAATACATATACTTGAAAACCTCACAGAATCATATTGATTTTTCCAATACATCAATAAATTTTAGTTCGATTAGGATCCTCCTCAATTTGAATCAGGCAGCCTTTTGTTTTCCCAATTCCAAACAAAATACCTAAAATACTCGTTTCACTGGGAATTCGTTCTGATAGTACATTATAACTGAATAATTTAAATTATTACTTATTTTATTGTGATCTATTCATGTTTTTCTTATGAAATTCAATTATAGGCCTACAGCATGAAGACTATGTCCAATTCATTTGTACTGGTGGCAAAATTTTACATTAAAAATAATTATTTGATAAAATCCAAGTTCAATAGTAATGAAAACAAATTCCTTCAAAAAATAATTGATAATAATACGTTTCGAGGGAAAAAATTAAGAATAAAAAAATTGGGAAGCATCGGGGATTCAAATCGAGGAACTATCGCTCCGTAAGTAAGCGTTTTACCGCTGCGCTACATAGACGTTCGTAAATGGTAGTCTTATAACACCATTATAACCTGCTCATAAAAAAACACACTTTGGGCTATGGAACTTCATGTAGCCTACGGTAGCATAGATGAATTTGAACATTAATTCTGAAAAATCTAGAAGGAGAATTGAAATTTGGGCTTCCAGGTGCACGAGATTGATATTTTTAGAATCTATGTTCAAAATTTGGAGATCTAAATCATTCCCGTTTTTCCGGTATGCAATCCACAAGTTGACATGTTTTGATGCGAACAAACGAACAAACGAACACACGAACAAACACAACCCTACTCTCTCTTATTATATAGATATTATATTATTAGTCATTGGCAATTGATAATAATAATGTCAGTTTCATCTATAATATCAGGCCTTTTTTGTTGAAGCAGATGAAATTGTATTTCAAACGGGTTTCAAGTTACATTTATAATAAATTAATCATTGGCAATTGATATTAATAATGCCAGTTTCATCTATAAAATCAGGCCTTTTTTGTTGAAGCAGATGAAATTGCATTTCAAACGGGTTTCAAGTTTTATTTATAATTATCAGTCATTGGCAATTGATAATAATAATGTCAGTTCCATCTATAAAATCAGGCCTTTTCTGTTGAAGCAGATGAAATTGCATTTCAAACGGGTTTCAAGTTTTATTTATAATCATTATTCATTGGCAATTGATAATAATAATGCCAGTTTTATCTATAAGACTATCAGTTTTTGTTGTAGAAACGGATGAAATTGTATTTCAAACAGGTTTCAAGTTTTATTTATAATAAATTAATTATTGGCAATTGATATAATGTCAGTTTCATTTATAAGTAGCAAGTAGCCTGTGCTCCGCAAGAGACTATTCAAAAACATGACAAACTGAAAACTTGACCTCCTGAAATTTTGAATTAAGAACTTGAGATAGGCCTATAACAATCCTTGATGAATTAGGAATCTATATGCAAAATTTCAAGTTAATCAGTTGAGTAGTTGAGACGTGATGATGCGTCATTCGTGTATTTCCTATCCCGTACATGTATAAGTTAGTTCTTTCCTTTATTATATTATGATTAATCTTGGGCAATAAATGTGGAATAAATATAAAACCCGGTTGACCTGGTAGGTTCTAGTAAACTTCAATGAGGTCCACGTTATAATGGCAGTATTTGAAAAACATTGGTGTTGCTATCCTTGTCTATCATTCGACTAAGCAGATAGCGCTATCGTTCTCCAGCTCTGCAAAGTTGCCAGATCGTTCTACAACAATGTAGATATAAAAGTGATTAACAAAATATTGGAAATCGATCATTAAAATTCATCTTCTTAGCACTGGGGAATAATTGATTATTTGTAACAAGAATGAACAGTTGATATTACATCTGATATACCGGTATCAGCCATCCTATATAGAAGGCAGTGGCTAGGCACAGAATCGGCTGTTCTCCTATTTTTCTTTACTACTATTAGAACGTAGACCCTACTAGAACTGTTCTACCAGGTTCCACAGCCTGATAGATTTGCGTCATTCCCCAGTTGTGCAATCGTAAAAATGTTTTGTTTTCACTTTCCTTGCCCTATTAGGTCTACCATAGGTAAGAAAAGTATTGCCGAAAAAATTGAGGTACCCCAATTTCAAAATTTCTATACGTTTGAAGGTCCCCTGAGTCCAAAAAAGTGGCTTTGGGTATTGGCCTGTATGTGTGTGTGTGTGTGTGTGTGTGTGTGTGTGTGTGTGTGTGTGTGTGTGTGTGTGTGTGGTGGTGTGTGTGTGGTGGTGGTGTGTGTGTGTGTGTGGTGTGTTGTGTGTGTGTGTGTGTGTGTGTTTGTGTGTGTGTGGTGTGTGTGTGGTGTGTGTGTGTGTGTGTGTGGTTGTGTGTGTGTGTGTGTGTGGTGTGTGTGTGTGTGTGTGTGTGGTGTGTGTTGTGTGTGTGTGTGGTGTATGTGTGTGTGTGTGGTGTGTGTGTGTGGTGTGTGTGTGTGTGTGTGTGGTGTGTGTGTGTGTGTGTGTGTGTGTGTGTGTGTGTGTGGTGTGTGTGTGTGTGTGTGTGTGTGTGTGTGTGTGTGTGTGTGTGTGTTGTGTTGTGTGTGTGTGTGTGTGTGTGTGTGTGTGTGTGTGTGTGTGTGGTGTGTGTGTGTGTGGTGTGTGTGTGTGTGTGTGTGTGGTGTGTGTGTGGTGTGTGTGTGTGTGTGTGTGTGTGTGTGTGTGTGTTGTGTGTGGTGTGTGTGTGTGTGTGGTGTGTGTGTGTGTGTGTGTGTGTGTGTGTGGTTGTGTGTGTTGTGTGTGTGTGTGTGTGTGTGTGGTGTGTGTGTGTGGTGTGGTGTGTGTGTGTGGTGTGTTGGTGTGGTGTGTTGTGTGTGGTATGGTGTATGTGTGTGTTGTGTGTGTGTGTTGTGTGTGTGTGTGTGTGTGTGTGTGGTGTGTGTGTGTATAAGATGTGTATGATGTATGTACTCGATATCTCATCTCCCAATTAACGGAATGACTTGAAATTTGGAACTTAAGGTCCTTACACTATGAGGATACGACACGAACAATTTCGATCAAATGCAATTCAAGATGGCGGCTAAAAGGGTGAAAATGTTGTCAAAAACAGGGTTTTTCGCGATTTTCTCGAAAACGGCTCCAACGATTTCGATCACATTTGTGCCTAAAATAGTAATTGGAAAGGTCTCATACCTGTAAAAATAACAGGAGCTCCGCCCCATCTATGCAAAGTTTTATTTTAGATTCCCAATTATCAGGTTTCAGATACAATATAACCAAAAAATTTTGAGTTGAAAAGATACGATTAAAACAAAAAAAAATCGAGTAGAAAAGATTGAGCATGAAAATCTCTACATTTAATGTTTAGTAGCATTTTCACCTAAAATTTAAAATAAGCTCAAAATTCCAGAAAATGTGATTATTCAATTGCAAACTGTTGGCAACTACTGTTGATTCTATTAAATCATTCACTATGAAGAGATAGCAGACTTCGTGTGTCTGCAGCGCTATTGTCCTGTCACCAGCTGGCTCAGATCTTAGAAAAGTAGACTTGAGATGCGCGGGAACACTAGCGTCAGGTGATCAATTTCCATAACGGCAAGGAAAGTTGTGTGAGTGCGCCACACCAGATTTTTCAGATTGATTTCTATAGTGATGCAGGTTTGTGAGATCGGACTCCCCAATGTAATGTTCAAATCTCAGTAGAAAGAGCGAATCATTTTAAAATTTGGGTCAAAAACGTGGAAGTTTAGAGCTCTTTGTCTGCAGAAGAGGGAAGTGAGATTTATAATTTTGAGGAAGTAATTTCAAGGGTGGTCCAGAGAAACAACCCTCATGAGAAAACACCAATATAATGGGCAGGCAATGTTATGCATGATATAAAGTAGAACATAAAGTGTTGTAGAAACGTGATTTGGTTGAATCATTTTGGAAAAAGTGGTGTTTCTGAGAGAGAGGAAAAAGAAACGATAGAGAGAGGGAATACTGATGTTAAACTGAGAGCAAAGAAGCGAGAGGAGAATGTGAGACAGTGAGTGAGAGAGAGAAAGAGAGATAGTGAGTTACGGAAAAAGTGAACTATAGAGAGAGAGGGTGAGAGAAAGAGAGAGAGAGGGTGAATGAGAGACAGATAGTGAGCTCCAGATAGAAAGAATGAGAGGGAATAAGAGACCGAGAGTGAGCTACAGAGAAACAAAAATTGTTTTTGTTGCAACAAAGCCATTGTTGAATGATGGACAAGGATAGCAATACTATTGCTAATCAAACACTACCATTATAATGTGGACCTCACTATACAATATATTTGAAAGAATCTGGTGTGGCGCACTCACACAACTTTCCTTGCCGTTATGAAAATTGATCACCTGACGCTAGTGTTCCCGCGCATCTCAAGTCTACTATTCAAAGATTTGAGCCAGCTGGTGACAGGGCAATAACGCTGGAGACACACATGAGGTCTACTATCTCTTCATAGTGAATGATTTAATAGAATCAACAATAATTTGCAATTGAGTAATCACATTTTCTCGAATTTAAAGCTTATTTTCAATTTTAGTTGAAAATGTTACTGGACATTAATTGAAGAGATTTTCATGCTCAATCTACTCCACTTGATTTTTTTTTGTTTCAATTGTATCTGAAGCCTGATAATTGGGAATCTATCTGCTATCATTGGAAATTTTTACAGATATCAGACTTGTGGCAGTTGATAGAGCTTATCGATGACTATTTTAGGTATGAATTTGATCAAAATCGTTGGAGCCGTTTTCGAGAAAATCACGAAAAACCCTGTTTTTGACAACATTTTCGCCATTTTAGCCGCCATCTTGAATTGCATTTGATCGAAATTGTTCGTTTCGGATCCTTATAGTGAAAGGACCTTGAGTTCCAAATTTCAAGTCATTCAGTTAATCGGGAGATGAGATATCGTGTACACAGACGCACATACACTCATACACACACACACACACACACACACACACACACACCACACACACACACACACACACACTCACACACACACACACACACACACACACACCACACACACACACACACACACACACACACACACACACACATACAGACCAATACCCAAAACCACTTTTTTGGACTCAGGGGACCTTGGAACGTATAGAAATTTAGAAATTGGGGTACCTTAATTTTTTTCGGAAAGCAATACTTTCCTTACCTATGGTAATAGGGCAAGGAAAGTAAAAATCGGTAGTCCACGAAACCATTTGAATAATATAGCCAGGTTACAGCTAATAGAAATGAGTGGAATTTAATTGTAAACAATTTAATTGTAAATTTAAATGTAAACAGTGGAACATTTCAATGTTCCACTGTGTAACAGTGGAATTTAAATGTAAATTTAAATGTGGAATTTAAATGTAATGAGTGGAATTTAAATGTAATTTTAAATGAATTTCATTCATTTGAAATTCATGTTCTGTGATACAGTGAGATCTACTCAAAACTGTCAGCATCTCTCTTGAATAACATCAATGCTACCCATACAACCAATGCTGACAAATTGGAGTGAATCTAACTAGTGGATGAAATAACAAACAGCAATTTGAGAGACTTGTTTAGTAGTTACATTAACAATTGGGGGATTTCATTTAGATGTTATGTAAATGATGTCATTTTGTACGAGCTCTACTTGCTTTTACATTAATTCAATCATTCTCTCTTCTCACTCTCTGTATCATTTGGCCATATGAATAAAGTTGAGCATTTGCTTATACTTCTAAAATATGGAGCATTTGCTTCATTTTCTATGAATAAACGCGTGAGCAAAACCTTTTGCTCATGCTCATCAAAAAAATAGTTTGAGCATTTGCTCAAAAGTAAAAGCTTTTGCTCAAAATTGTATGAATAAACTAAGATATTTGCTCAACTTTTGAAGCAAATGCTTCAAAAAAGGTGAGTCTAGTCTAGAGCAGCTTATCACCTTTTTCTCATAGTAAAATGGCTCAACTAATTCATATGAGGAGGAGGAAACTATACCAGATACGATCACAACCAATAGTTGAGAACTATAAAACTCTTTTCAGATTCAACCATGATATAAAATCACCATTATCCCTACAAAAGAAGAAATACAAAAGATAGCTTACCTGTTATAAAGATAGCCATCACAAAATAGGAGATAGGCATTAAAGAAGATGAGAGTGTGGATGGTTATAAGAAGGCTATTTATATTATAAGAATATGCTGAAGATTATTATAGAGATGACATTTTTTCACGCTATATTTCAAAATTCTAAACTCAACTACCTAAAACCCAATTCATAAATAGAAACAAAGCAGACGACGCAAACAAAAGCGGTGCACCCTACTTGCATATTTAGCGCTTCCGTGAGCTATAAAACAACTAAGGCTACAAAACTAATCAGCTGATGAAAAATCTCTAAAATACGTGAGCATTTGCTCCAGAGTTCAGGAGCATAAGGTAAGAGTATAAGGTAAAGCTTATTCATATAGAAATGAGCAAATGCTTTTGCTTCTACCTTTTGCTCATAAGCAAAACCTTATGCTCCATGCTCTTGTTCATGAGCATTTGCTCTGGTTTTATTCATATGGGCCAATCTCACCCTCTCTCACTCTCTCTGTGACTCACTCGCGCTCTTTTTCTCTCTCTGTTACTCTCTGGCCCGGTTGACCCAGAGCCGGTTAAGTTTTAACCGTGATCAACTTTACGAGAACCATTTAGAATGGGAGTTTTTGAAAAAAACAACTTCTCTGATTGGTTCTCGTGGAATTAATCACGGTTGAGAGTTGACCGGCTTTTGTGCAACTGGCTCTCTCTCACTCTCTCTCTCTCTCTCTCTCTCTCTCTCTCTCTCTCTCTCTCTCTCTCTCTCTCTCTCTGTAACCCGCACTCTCCCATTCTCTGAAGCTAACTCTCTGTCTCTCATTCTCTCTCTCTGTAGGTCACTCTTTGTAGCTTTCTCTCTCTGTAACTCGCTCTCTCTCTGTAACTCGCTCTCTCTCTCTCTCTCACTCTCTCTCTCTCACTGTAACCCACGCTCTCTCATTCTCTCTCTATAGCTCACACATTCTCTCCCATTCTCTTTCTCTCTATGTGAAGCTCACTCTCTGTCTCTTATTCTATCTCTCTTTCTCATTCTCTGTCTCATTCTGTAGCTCACTCTTTGTCTCTCATTCTCTCTCTCTCTCTCTATCTACTGGCAATCAATCAAAATCGAAGCCTGTCATTGGCCGAGACAGGACACGCCCACAGAGGGCGGAGTATTCAAACTACAGCCATGAAACACTATTGGACAATACCAGAGACTGATATACTGTAACCGACGAATGAAAGCTTGAAATGGTAATAAAAACCTTAGGAGAAAGTAGATTTCAACTACCATAACAATATTAGTATCTTTAGTACAATAGTATCTATTTGATTCAAATTAGCTCGTTTATCTAAGTATTAAAGAGCGTAAATTGTATTTTGAAAAGTGAAAGTGACATAACCAACATTTTGATTTGGACAGTATAGTATACATTGGAAATGGGTCAGTTTTGGGCATTAACCTGTTGTGCCTTTCCTCAGGTTAAGTATTTGTACACAATGTGATAAAATTTATCATTTATCACATTACAGTAAATTAATAAAAAATCAGGTGTGGCGCACTCACACAACTTTCCTTGCCGTTATGAAAATTGATCACCTGACGCTAGTGTGCACGCGCATCTCAAGTCTACTTATAAACAAAGATCTGAGACGCTGGTGACAGGAAAATAACGCTGGAGGACATACGAGGTCTGCTATCTCTCCATAGTGAATCAATTAATAGAATCAACAGTTGCCAACAGTTTGCAATTGAAATAATAACATTTTCTAGAATTTCGTGCTTATTTTCAATCTTAGGTGAAAATGTTACTGAACATTAATTGTAGAGATTTTCATGCTTAATCTTTTCCACTCTGAAGCCTGATAATTGGGAATCTAAAATCGAACTTTGCATAGATGGGGCGGAGCTCCTAAAATTTTTACAGATATTAGACTTATGGTAGTTGATAGAGCTTATCAATTACTATTTTTGGTAAAAATTTAATCGAAATCGTTGGAGCCGTTTTGAGAAAATTCGCGAAAAACCCTGTTTTGACAACATTTTCGCCATTCAGCTGCCCATCTTGAATTGCATTTGATCGAAATGTTCGTGTCGGATCCTTATAGAGGAAGGACCTTAAGTTCCAATTTCAAGTCATTCCGTTAATTGGTCGATGAGATATCGTGTACACAGACGCCATACACTCATACACAAACACACACACACACACACACATACAGACCAATACCCAAAAACCACTTTTTTGGACTCAGGTGGGGACCTTGAACGTATAGAAATCTGAAATTGGGGTACCTTAATTTTTTTCGGAAAGCAATACTTTCCTTACCTATGGTAATAGGGCAAGGAAAGTAATAAATACAGCAAGTACAATACAGTTTATTTGGTTCTATCTTGAAGTAATAATTAAACATCAGTTGATATATTTCATTTTCATTAATCATCAACTTCATTTTCATCTATTATTCCACAAGAGAGTACTAACCGAAAGAGATAAACTGAGGATTCTCCTTGTACTATTTCTCTCCCAAATTTAGATTGAATTTTGAAATATCGAAATAGGGTTATGATTCCATTTTTTTTTGGAATTTAGTCCATCTTTACTTGAAAACAACAAAGATTAAGTCCCGGTTGCACAACCGCCGGTTAAATTTTAACCGTGATTAATTTCACGAGAACTAATCAGAGAAGGCGTTTTTGAAAAGACGGCTTCTCTGATTGGTTCTCGTGGAACTAATCACGGTTAAAATTTAATCATCTGTTGTGCAACCGGCACTAAGAATTTTAATTTTCGACGGTTGAAAAACTAGATGAACACAAATGCTACACTCAAATATTACCCAGTGATCTAGAATTTTTGTTCTTCCTTCCTCCAGAGGAATGAATCTTCAATCTTCAATGGTCAATCAATCTCCTGTTTCTTTCCAATATGTCAGCTGTAATGTTGATTATGGAAGTGAATGTGTTGAAACTGATTGTATTATAATTTCAATGAAAAATTGTTGCTATTTTTATTATAATAATCATCTATTCATGATAATTTACTAACAACTTTTCCGTTTTTCTTGTGTTTCAGGACTATGAGGTGGACCTATATCTGCGTCAGAAATGGCAGGACGAGCGACTAAAACACGCTGACATTACAGAAGTCCTCGACCTGAATGACCCCAACCTGGTCAAGGCCATCTGGAAGCCAGAGGTCTACTTCCCCAACGCAAAGCATGCCGAGTTCCAGTTCGTCACTGTGCCAAATGTGCTAATCAGAATCAACCCTGATGGAGAGATACTCTACATGCTCAGGTATGTTATTACGTCACCGTCCCAAATGTGCTAGTTAGAATGATCCAATCTGGTCATGGCTATCTGGAAGCCGGTGGTCAACTTCCCCAACGCCAAACACGCTGGGTTCAGTTTGTCACTGTGCCAAATGTGCTAATCAGGATCAACCCTGACGGAGTGATACTCTACATGCTCAGGTATGTCATTACGTCACCGTCCCAAATAAGATAGTTAGAATGACTCAATCTGGTCAAGGCCATCTGGAAGCCAGAGCTCTATTTCCCCAACGCAAAGCATGCCGAGTTCCAGTTCGTCACTGAGCCAAATGTACTAATCAGGATCAATCCTGACGGAGAGATACTCTACATGCTCAGGTATGTCATTGCGTCACCATCACAAATGGTTGCCTGAATGATTCAATGAATAAATAATTGACTCCCTTGTTGACCGAGCGAAGTGACGTCTAAGATTCAAGTCGACGGTTTGGCATTTCTCTTAATGTTTAAATGTTTATATGTTGCGCATTTACGGCGAAAAGCGGTAATAGATTTTCATGAAATTTTACAGGTATGTTCCTCTTTAAATTGCGCGTCGACGTATATACAAGGTTTTTGTAAATTTTGCATTTCAAGGATAATATGAAAGGAAAAAGGAGCCTCCTTCATACGCCCATATTACCGTGAAGATCAGACTATAGAATTATTCATCATAAATCAGCTGTCTAGTGGACTATAATACTACCCGTTCAAAAACATCGAACATCTTGAAAATGTATCTTTCCATCAACGTTAGTAGACAGTTGACTATAATACTACACGTTCAAAAACATCGAACATCTTGAGAATTGTTCTGTTGTTGGACTGTTGTAGACAGTTCCAGCCAGACCTGATAACAGCGCTCACACTCACATTCCGGGACGACACGTCACGGTACGATAAGACAGAAAGCTCTATGTTTCTTTAGGTTTTTTTCTAGACATTTAAACTTGATAAATTATTCATTAATGTTTGAGAAAACATAACAACAGGTCAATGTAACTTACTGAGCGCGAGGTCTACTGTTCACACAACTACTAGTATTTTACTGTTATTTGTTAAATATTTATTGTGTTGAATTCAGATCTTTCTTCTCTAACATCATGCTTAATTCCCAAAATAAGAAAAACTAGAAGGAAAACTTATTATTGAAAAGTGTCCATCTTTAGAAAAACTATGAAGAAGAACCATGCGAATTTCCAAGTCAATATCTGTTTCCATTCTTGAGATTTTAATGAGCAGAGAACAGGAATAATGCTTGCTGTTCATCTTGCTTAGTGCATATAAAGTAGAATCTTAAGACAAACAAGTCCCTCCCATCTCAAGACCAAAGATTGTGTGTACAGTTGATGTGAAACGTAATTTTATCTTTTGTCGTACTGTATTTAATATTTGACTTTATTGTTCTAAGAATTTAACGACAATAAAATCATATTAATTTATTTAAAGACTTAATAATAGTTCAAAAATTCAATTAGTTGACCTGAAAAGTCGTTATTCTTGTTAAGTCATCCTGATTATATTCATCCTGATATATTTCAATACCATTTCTTTTGCAGACTGAAACTAACATTCTCATGCATGATGGATCTGTCAAAGTTCCCACTGGATAACCAGATTTGCACCATGGAAGTGGCTAGTTGTAAGTACTGTAGAAAATAATATTAAAAGTAATATAATTACTGTACTTATACGAACTAAAACCATTTCAAAATTAAGTATTATAAATGAAAATCAATATAAAGCTGTAGATTCAACTCAAAATTATGTCCGATTGACGTATTTCCAGCCATGTCTAATAACTTCAGTATGAGTGGCAATTTTTTAGGTAATTGACTATAGACTCAAAACAAGAAATCACTTCACTTATATGAGCTACTCTATCCAAATTAATAAAACAATATAACAAATTGTGGTACCCTTTATAAAAAACATTAAAATATATCAACGACTAGTTTCGACTGTAGGTCATAGGTAATTTTAACTTGAAGTTACCCATGGTAGAAACTAGTCGTTAAAATATTTCAACGTTTTCAATAAAGGGTACTACAATTTGTTATATTGTTTTTATTAACTCAAATCATACTTTATTCAATGACTTTCAGGAAATTCACCTCAAACCGTGGACAGAATCAATTATTCATTGATGAAATAAATTGTATTTTCTATTGCTATGATTGTTCGCTTTAAATGAAATGTACACTATGAACAATATCATAGATGAACAATAGCATAAGTAGATATCCCATGGTACAGGGCGTTTATGTCGCAACTTTTACTGCTATTTCAAGCCGATAGTCCACGTAGTTCTTTCCCGTGAAGCTGTGTGACTCTGGTAGTCTCTCATATTGTGTCGTTCACACACTCTCACCCCAACAAAACAGTAAAAATCGACAATAATCGACAGTAATCGGCTTGAGTTAACGGTAAAAGTTGCGACATAAACGCCATGGGATATCTACTTTTAGGCAATTTTTTCTCTATGACGATATGTTGTGGAATATCCCGATATCAAGGAGAAAAGGAAAAGTATTGTCAGATCTTCATAATCTATTTGAGCCAAACTAAAGTTTCATTGCATTGAAATCACCATGATCAGTGATCTTTCCTAGTTTTTGTCTCAGATGAATTATGGAGAACTGACAATATTTCATTCATTTCTCCTCAGTTAAGTAAATTCGTATGGCTTTTGTTGGTGGGGAATCCCTTGCGGGAAGGTCCCACCGCCTGAATATATAATTAAAGCCGTCAATGGGTCTTACGACTGTCATACTTCAGCCGAGGTCGACAGTTTAACGTGCCCAACCGATAACACGGGCACGTTAATATCTCCACAATTGTTAGCTCTCATCAACGGATTGTAATTTATTGGGTTCTGTAATTTATTGGGTTCTGTAATTTCATACTCTATTTTGATTGTTGAGAGGTATCTCATCTAGTCTACTTCGACTGTAAATTAATTATATTAGTTGGTAAACAGAAATTCTCTCTGCACAGTTCACACTAAATAAGTAATATTTCAAATTATTTGTCATTCATATTTCAGTTTCAAAAACAATAGAAGAGCTCCGCCTGGAATGGAAAACTATGAACCCCGTGATAATGGGAAAAGGATTGAAGATGCCTCAATTCGAGATCGTCGACATTGTACCATCAGAATGCCAAGAATCTTTTCAAATTGGTAAGCCTTCAAGAGATCAAAATATCGAATTCACATTCTTATGAACCTTCAAATTATATTTCGAAGATATCTTCCAGTATCATATTCACAAATTATTTATTTATTCAGTAATGTACAATTATTATCCTTTACTATTAAACGAGCAACTTCTGTTTATATGTCTATATGTTTAGATATTTATATGTTTGTATTTCACCAGATCTCGAAAACGGCTCTAATGATTCTCACGAAATTCAGAACATACTGGGTTTATAATATAAAGATTTGATTGCATTAGGTCTCATCCCTGGGAAAACTCGCTGAAGGACATTAAAAGGATAATTATTACTCATCCTTGGAAAAAAGCTGATAATAATTTTTCGTCGTCTGTTGGTGATGGAAGTGAGTGAGCGAGTTCATGTGTGTGGGACTATGTCAAAATTATGACTCAGCTGTTGAACTTTAGTAATCATTCAATCAGGTACTCAGTGCAAAAAGCCGGGTTTTTCTCAATCCTGTGTAATTCCAGTATATCCATCTTTTTGAAATGGTCTCCTCTGATTTGGTTCACGTGAAGTTAATCAGGATTAAAATTTAACCGGCTTTTGTGCAACCGGGCCTTTGTGAGGGAAATTTTTTCATTCCTCTGGGAATCAATCTCAATTTACTGTGATTAGATAGAACATTTCTGTATGAATGTTATTATAATATCTTCTCTCGTAATAGCTTTTTTATGCTTTTGTACTCCAGAGCGAAGCTCGGTCCCCGATATTCATATTTAAAAGATATCATCCAGTATCATATTCACATATCATTTATTTATTTATTCAGTCATCTACAATTATAAGAGAAGGCATGAAAGGCTTGTGCCCAAAACTGTCCCTTCTCAAATTTCTAAACTACAGTCCAATTTTCATACATTATTTATTTATTTATTTATTTACATAAATACATACATGGAGAGAATTATGTATGAAACTAAGCCAATAATAAACCATTTCGAATAGGCCATGCTCGAATACTTTGATAATTTTCAAACTATGTGGAAAAAAGGCTCTCAAGCCCTTCAAAAGTATGATTATCATTGATAGGATAGAATCCAATGACTATTCTCTGATATTAGTGATGAAAGCTTGAGAATATCAAAAGTGATGAATACTTTATCAATTTTCCACTCTACTGATGAACTGCATAACTGATTGTTTCAGTCATTCATTTATCCAAGGCACAACAAAATGATAAACGAACTTATTTCAATTTTATTTCTATTTGAATAAATTGAATAAAAAGACTAAGAAATTGACAAAAACATTTATTGTTAATAGTTAGAAAGCTCGGGTGGTGTTACATCATTGTCATGCGTTGAATTAGTTTATCAGAGATTGACAATGGTGCAACAACCGAAACCGGTCTTTCTATCAATAAATCTCTGGTTTTTGACAATTTCTTAGTCTTTTTATTTAATATGAACAACTTAATCACCACAATATCCAATTCTCAACTACACAAAAAGTTATTTCTATTTCCAGATTAGGCCTCTATTCCAATAAGTTTCAAGGTCTATTTACTTGCAGGAGACTAAAGTAATTTATTGTTGACTTGATGACGGAGTTCTATCTGAGTCAATCTGTGGATCATAATGGTTGGTCAAGACAAGACTAGTCATGTTCAGTCACGTTTAGTCACAATACTTCACATAGTTGCTTATGAAGACATGTCTAATTGCAATGACTAATCAGTGTGAGTTGCGTCATAAGCATCAAGAAGTATTGTGACTAAACGTGTCTGATCATGTCTTATCTTGTCTTGACTAACTGGTTTGTGCCTAGCCTAAGAGAACAATCATAATAATAGATTAGATTGAACTTTTTTTGACTGTTTATCTCATAATTTCCTGATGGTAACTACAGCTGTGTTTGTTGGACTGTTTTGAGACTATATACTTGACTATTTCTAAATCATATTCCACTGTTTATGATTACAGTATTTCACTTTTTTCACAAATGACTACAGCTGTCTAGCTACAGATATATTTGTGTGACTGTTTTGAGACTATCTTCTTCTGTTTCGAGACTATTTTTGACGGTTTACTCTTGATAATTCCCTTGTTCTCCCAGGTAACTACAGCTGCCTAACTACAGATATATTTGTGTGACTGTTTTGAGACTATCTTTTTCTGTTTCGAGACTATTTTTGACGGTTAACTCTTGATAATTTCCTTGTTCTCCCAGGTAACTACAGCGGCCTAACTACAGATATATTTGTGTGACTGTTTTGAGACCATCTTCTATTGTTTTCAGACTATTTTTGACGGTTTACTCTTGATGATACCCTTGATTTCTCAGCTGCCTAGAAAAACATTAAGTAAACAAGTCATTCTATTTTATTCTGCCTAACTCACTACTCTTAAAATAAAAATTCTTTGATTTCAGATGATCTATATCAGCTAGTGTTTCTGTAGGTGTAGGAGCCCTACAAGTGCTGACGTCACACGAATGCACTACGGCTTTGTTTACGGAGGTAGTGAGTTAGGCAGAATAGAATAGAATGACTTGTTTATTTGTTGTTTTTTTAGGCAGCTGCCTAAGGTAGTGCCTAACTACAGATATATTCGTGTGACTGTTTTGAGACTATCTTCTAATTTTGTTGAGACTATTTTCTACAGTTTATTTCCTAATTTCTGTTGTTTTGTCAGGTAACTACAGCTGTTTGGTGGCGGAATTCTACCTGTCGCGGTCAGTGGGCTTCCACCTGGTGCAGAGCTACCTGCCGACCATCCTGATAGTGGTCATTTCCTGGGTCTCCTTCTGGATGGATGTGGACTCTGTGCCAGGGCGCACCACCCTCGGAGTCACCACACTCCTGGCTGTGTCCTCACAGAGCTCTGGTCAATCCTTCAATCAATTATAGCATTAATTTATGAATGAGAATAGTTTTGCACCTTAGTCTTGCACTCTCAATAATAGTATTATCAGATGCATGCATCTATCAAGGACACTGATTGAGTATGACATTGAATTTATATTTAAGTTTTAATCTATTCCGATTCATGAGAACTTTTATTTTATTTTTGCAGGCATTCAGAGTGGACTGCCCCAAGTGAGTTATGTGAAGGCCATTGACGTATGGATGGGAACCTGCACAGGTATATAAAGAAAACACTTTTATATTTTAAAGACTATAATAAATATAGTAAAGTAATTTATTCTATTATAAATATTTCGCTGCCATGTGTTTCCCAGTTTTGCAAACAGATTTTCAATATTCAAGCTAACTCATTCATGGCCCATGGTTTCCCAGTTTTGCAAACAGATTTTCAATATTCAAGCTAACTCATTCATGGCCGGTTGCACAAAAGTATGTTGAATCATTTGAAATAGTTGATTGTCTGTTGTAAAGACATTATTATAGTACTATATTCATACCGAACTTGAATTCAAGTGATCTTGACTAATGTAAACGCCTCTTTAGAATGAATACAGAACTACAAAACTTGAATTCGAGTAACTTGACTAATGTGAACGTCTCTATACAGAACTACAGAACTTGAATTCGAGTGAACTTGACTAATGTAAACGCCTGAATGAATTTGGTTTGTTTGGCTTGCAGCGTTCGTGTTCTGCGCGTTGCTCGAGTTCACGTTCGTGAACTACATGTGGCGCAAACTGTCTCCGGAGATTCTGCGCAAAACTCTGATCCCTGACGGAGTAAATGGTGACGTCATCACTAAGGGTGCTCCCCAATTGGCAACCGAGCAACCGGAGGAGGCAGTTGCTGTTACTGTTGTAAGATATTATATCTTTCAAATACAATAAATCCTAACATAATATTTTCAAAATGAAGTCTTAGAAATATAAAGTAAATTCGTTGTAAGATTTAACAAAAATATATATATTCAAGAATGAATCCAATAAAATAAGCTACATTCAAAACACTAGAATATTGTTGGATATATTACGTAGGCCTATTAAAAAAATTACATACATTTTTCGACACCTATGTTGTCATCTTCAGTGTGTTATCTTCAACATAGGTGTCGCAACATTGTATGTAATTTTTGAAATAAATACGTTATGTTAGACAATATTCCGATGTTTTAGTTATTAACAAGTATCACTATATCTCACCTATTACAGTATCAGAAGTATAGGCTACTTGTGATAGATGAATGATACTATTCTTACAATAAAATCCAAAGTTGATTAGCCGCTAAACAACAAGACATTCTGTGGCTGTTATAGTTGTGAGATATTTCAATTATATCAGAAAATGAATAAAATTGAACAGGCTACTTTTAGTAGAATTATATTATACTATCCTTACAACAATTTTCAAAGGTAAATAGCCGCAAAACAGCAAGACAAGTACGCCGCTGTTACAGTTGTGAGATATTTCAAGTACGATATACACATATATATCGAAGAATGAATAAAATAGAATAGGTTACTTTTGATAGAATTAATTAAACTATTCTGACAACAAAATCCAAAGGTATCTCCTGAAAGGCTGTTCTCATATATTCTTCCACTGCCTTTTTTATCGTGAATTCCCTACAGGCAGACGACTGCAGACAGAAGGAGGAAGAATCCCTGCCCAGCTGTTCGATTGTTGCAACGTCTCCATGTGTCTGCTTTTTTTCGTCTGCATGAAGACGTTTGATTTATTTTCCACCTGTCTGTTGCTGTGTGCGTTTGCCTTGGAAATATATATATATATATATATATATATATATATATATTATTGTTATTTTCTGTGTGACGAAAAATAGCGTTTGCACCACGGGCAAAATGTTTTTCCGGCTCTCAATCTTTTCTAGTCCACGGTCTACGGCCTCAGACTTGAAAACCGATTTCGAGCCAGAGAAATCTCATTTTTTGCTCTAGGTGCGAAATATACTATTGTATGACAGAAGAAGGCTCTGCGAAGCATAGGGGCATTGAAATTCAACGGATCGTGCAGAGAAACTTTTAAAAGTTTGGGCATCATGACCCTGGCTAACATGTACATTTACAGCAATGTGGTTTTCATAAAAGAGAATGAAAAATACTTTATTAAACAATCTGAATCTCATGAACATGATACCAGGAAAAAGTTCGATTTAGTAAAGCCCACCATAAGACTGCACAAATCCTACAAGAGCCATAAATATCAACAGTTGGTACTGTTCAATAAACTTCCCTCAGTAATCAGAAACCTTCCAAAAGATATGTTCAAGAACAAAGTGAAGGAGCTACTAAAAACTAGGGTGTTCTATAAATTAGAGGAATACCTCAGCATCGAATTTGTTACCACATAATGAATTAATTGTGAAGTAGTCTTGATATGGCAAAGCTTTTCTATGTTATCTTATGCTGTTTTATGTTATCTGACATTGTTTCATATTGTGCCGTAGCCTATCTGAGCTACTTCATCTATGTAAATGTAGCAGTTTAAACGTTGAGTTTATACTTTTTTATTCTTTCAAATGACAATAAAATGATATTATTATAAATGTTTTAATTATTGAATAATAAAAAGTTTTTTGATCACTTTTCTTAGTTCCATGTTAGCGGCTGGAAAGGGTACTCTTTCCGGCCTAGGCCGGAAAGAAACCTGTTCTGACGTCAGACGAGAGTCGTCTGCAAACAATGTCTTTCAGATCTACGTAGGGACTGGAAAACAGCTGCTTTCTGTGCAGTGTGGCAAAAACACTTCATTTGTAGTGGCGCTGTTCTCCCATAATCGAGGGCCATAATTGAAATGTGATTGAAACAAACTATAATATGTCATTAGCTGAATGTCATGTCATCTTACTGAGGATGGTTATAGGCCTATTTTGAATTCTTGAAGATTTCAGTAGGCCAAGTTCCCAATTAGACTCTTTCAGAGTACGGTTGACCTGCTAGTTTTCAATAATTGAATTTAATCAATTGTGTTTGTCTGTTGCAGGTGAAGAAAGTGATCCTAACTCACGGAGATTTGTCAGGTCACGTGACAAACAAAAACATGATAATGGCACGACAGATAGACGAATATTCGAGGCTCTGTTTTCCACTAGCCTTTGCTCTCTTCAACGTCCTCTACTGGTCATACTACTTGGCATAAACTGAGAGAGAAAGTGAATATCTTACTGGTCATACTACCTGGCATTAACTGAGAGAGAAAGTGAAAAACTTACTGATTATACTATCTGGCATAAACTGAGAGTGAAAGTGAATAACTTACTGGTCATACTATCTGGCATAAACTGAGAGAGAAAGTGAATAACTTACTGGTCATACTTTCTGGCATAAACTGAGAGAGAAACTGAATAACTTTCTGGTCATATTATATAGTATAAACTGAGAGAGAAAGTAAATAAATTTACGGATCATACTATCTGGCATAAACTGAGAGAGAAAGCAAATAACTTACTGGTAATACTATATGGTGTACACTGAGAGAGAAAGTGAATAACTTACTGGTCATACTACCTGGCATAAACTGAGAGAGAGAGAGTGAATAACTTACTGATCATACTATCTGGCATAAACTGATGAGAGAGAAAGTGAATAAATTACTGGTCATACTATATCTGTAATGAACTGAGAGAGAAAGTGAATAACTATCTGGTCATATTATAAATAGTATAAACTGAGAGAGAAAGTGAATAACTTACTGATCATACTATCTGAACATATGTGTTTCTCAAGTTCCGTTCAATCTAATTGAATCTATAAGGATTAAGTTATCAACATTTTGTTAATAACTTTGGTGTAAACGCAGCTTTACTTTAGCTGATAGTCAATGATATAATTTTTACTGGCAAAATTTTCATATTGAAACGAACATGTAATTTATGCAGTTCCAGTACAAATTTTCCACCAATTCCAGAGTGGTATTGAGTTCTGTCATCTATCAATGATATACTTTTTACTGGCGAAATTTTCATATTGAAACTGCTAGAAACGAAGATGGAATTTATGCAGTTTCAATATAAATTTTCCCACCAATTCCAGGGTGGTATCGAGTTTTCCCATCAACCCAAACATCTTTGAAACAGTGTCAGAGTGGGCCTACGTCCTTGTTAGCTGAAGATGGGACCAAGTGTCTTGAAACGCGTCCAGAACTTGAAGAAACATTTAACACTGTTGTGAAAATGAAAATTTCATACTATACCTATATCCGATCACCTCACAATGATTGTTGAGTGAAAAACATTTAAGGGAAGAAATTGTAATGTTTGTTGAGTGGAAAAAATTCAAGGAAAGAAATTGTAATGTTTGTTGAGTGGAAAAAATTTAAGGAAAGAAATTGTAATGTTTGTTGAGTGGAAGAAAATTCAAGGAAAGAAATTGTAATGTTTGTTGAGTGGAAAAAAATCAAGGGAAGAAATTGTAATGTTTGTTGAGTGGTAAAAAACTCAAGGAAAGAAATGTAATGTTTGTGAGTGGAAGAAAATTCAAGGAAAGAATTGTAATGTTTGTTGAGTGGAAAAAATCAAGGGAAGAAATTGTAATGTTTGTTGAGTGGTAAAAAACTCAAGGAAAGAAATTGTAATGTTTGTTGAGTGGAAAAAATTCAAGGAAAGAAATTGTAATGTTTGTTGAGTGGAAAAAATTCAAGGAAAGAAATTGTAATGTTTGTTGAGTGGAAAAAATTCAAGGAAAGAAATTGTAATGTTTGTTGAGTGGAAACAATTCAAGGAAAGAAATTGTAATGTTTGTTGAGTGGAAAAAATTCAAGGAAAGAAATTGTAATGTTTGTTGAGTGGAAAAAATCAAGGAAAGAAATTGTAATGTTTTTTGTGTGTAGGCTAATGTTTAATGTTTTTGTTACCTATTTTCATTTCATTCGATAGTTCTAGTTCAAGAGTCTTTAGTTCTAGTTTTTTCATTCATTCTCACAAATAAAGGTAGGGTAAATAATGAATGAATGTCGAATGTTATCAATGAATATGGGTGAATGAAATTTTGTTAAATTCTATGGAGAAATAAGTGTGAATGTAGGCCTATATTATGTATGTTGAATTTTATAAAGAAATACCATGTATGTGTATTTAATGCATGTATATGGATTGTTATTAACAATTTTAAATAATGCACCAGATCGGTAAAGCTGTGTTTACATCAAAGTTATTAACAAAATGTTTATTTATCCATCCTTATAGATTCTATTAGATTGAACGGAACTTGACAAATACATATGTTCATCATGTGTATGATAAGTTATGTTCAATCAAATAGAATCTATAAGGATAGAGAAATAAACAATAAATATAGATAGAGTGCAATGTTATTGACGTGTCAAAAGATTTATTGTACAGCTACAATTTTGTTGAATTCTATGGAGAAATAAGTGTGAATGTAGGCATATATGTGTTGAATTTTATAAAGAAATAATAAAGTTTGAATGCATGTATATGACTTGTTATTGATGAGTTTAAATGTACCAGTTGTGTAAAGCTGCGTTTACACCAAAGTTATGAACAAAATGTTATTAACTTAATTTTGATAGATTCTGTTATATTGAACCTAACTTATCATACACATGATGAACATATGTGTTTGTCAAGTTCCGTTCTAATAGAATCCATAAGGATTATAGGTTTACTAGTAGTTCTGGGAACAGTAGACCACACGCAGTATTCTCAACCACAAGTACCTGATTGAAACTATAGACCTTATAGAAATACAGCAATAGACTGGCTTCTCCACACATCTGTGTAATCACTTGTCAGCTGATTTATGATGAATAATTCTATAGTCTGATTTCTACTCTAATATTGGCGTATGAAGGAGGCTCCTTTTTCCTTTTATATTATGCTTGAAATGCAAAATTTCCAAAAACCTTGTATATACGTCGACGCGCAATTAAAAAAGGAACATACCTGTCATATTTCATGAAAATCTATTACCGCGTTTCGCCGTAAATGCGCAACATTTAAACATTAAGAGAAATGCCAAACCGTCGACTTGAATCTTAGACCTCACTTCGCTCGGTCAATTAACATTTTGTTAATAACTTTTATTGGTGTAAACCCAGCTTAATTATAAGAAAGGGCAATGTTATTGAAGTGTCGAAAGATTTACTGTACAGTTACATATTATTTATTGGTTGTAGGGTACTTTATTTTTAAATAGATATTGTGACTAGTCAAAAGCTACTTAATTTTCACAATAAATGTAGATTAGCTCGTTAAACTACTGTACTATCACCTTGTAAATAGTTTGTCAATTTTTTATATACGTGTCTGTCTCATCCGTTGTAGCTCCAAATTTGAAATATTACTGAATATACCTCCTTGAAATTCCACCTCAAACAGAAAGTAGAAAATTATTGATTTCTCATAGAAATTTATAAAAATTGGATCAAAAAATTCAAAACTATAATTATTGTGCAAAGTTTGAAGATATTGAAGATTGATTATTGAAGATATCATCCAATAGTGGAACTCAGTTTTCAAAAAAAATATTGAATGAATTTGTTTCTTATTCTGCTGGAATGATAAATTTGTCTGATGGAACAGTTAACGATCTTTTTAATCACCGCAAGAGAATTTCAATATTATAACACTTTTTCTATGTAATTTATTCTAATACATCGCAGCTCTGAATGGATCAAGAGATCATCACCTTTAGTTTAAATATGTTTTACTAAACTGTCAACCTCTAATGAATATTGTTCTACCTTCATGATATTTGAGTTTGATTTTAATCACCGCAAGAGAATTTCAATATTATAACACTTTTTCTATGTAATTTATTCTAATAAATCGCAGCTCTGAATGGATCAAGAGATCATCACCTTTAGTTTAAATATGTTTTACTAAACTGTCAACCTCTAATGAATATTGTTCTACCTTCATGATATTTAAGTTTGATTTTCAATGTGACCTACTAAACCTGTATTTTCTTAAATAATGTGAATAAAAATATTATTAGAACAATTTGGTTTTATTCTGTGTTCAACTACATTATACCGAGTGTTTCAAAAATAACGACCCAATTTTAAACAGTTATATTTATTTTTAAAATTTGTGTACACAGACCAATTTTACATCAAATTACTCACAGAAGTATCAAGTTTATGATGATGTATTATAAGTCCTCCTTTTGAGGCTCCGACGACATCTATTCGGTAGCCAAATCCATCCCAGACTGTCGCAAGATGTCTTCTCAGACTGTAGCTACTGCATCAGTTATCCTGGATTTTAGCTTATCAATATCAAGGGAGAAACATCGTTAAAGATCGTGTTTATGTTCCTCCCTTAGCACTTGATATTGAGGAGCTTAAACCAGGATAACTGATGCAGTAGCTACAGTTTGAGAAGATAGACATATCATCATCAATGGCTCGACAATCCAAAGCGGATCTTGGCCTCCTCTAACATTTGCCTCCATTCTATTCTATCCATGGCAGCTCGCCTCCAATTCTTGACCTCAACAGCTCTTGCATCTCCGGCAACTGCATCCATCCACCTCAACGTTGGTCTACCAGGAGGTCTTCTACCTTCCATGTTGTAAGCGAAGACAGACATATAGCAGTTCGTAATTTAAGGAGAAATTCAAGACTATGGCCCGGTTGCACAAAAGCCAGTTGAATTTAAATCGAGATTGAATTCTCGTGGCATTGACGAAGTTTCATTCGAGTGTTGAAACTTCATGCTATTTATGACTAACTTTTTGTGTAGTTGAGAAGTTGATATTGAGGTAATTATTCATATTGAATAAAAAAGACTAAGAAATTGTCAAAAAACCACAGATTTATTGATACTTAGAAAGACCGGAAGATTCATTCAATTTATGACTAATCATTTTATTAATCAGTGACAGGATAGTTATTGTGGTGGAGGTGAATGATGTATACCTTATGATTAATGTTTTATGTAATCTTAAATAATAAATGATCTACGATTAAAGTTTATGATGGTTGCAATGTCTTGGATCATTTTCTAACTGAATTCAAATAAAATAAGATCAAGAGAAAATAAAATGAAAATAGTAACCTAATAATGTTTACCTTATGCTTATGACTAACTTCTTAGTCTATGTGATCTTATGATTGAATCTTAAATGATAAATTATCTACGATTAAAGTTTATGATGGTTGCAATGTCTTCAGATCAATTTCTAACGGATTTCAAATAAAATAAGATCCAGAGAAAATAAAATGAAAATAATAACCTAATAATGTTTACCTTATGCTTATGACTAATGTCTTAGTCTATGTGATCTTATGATTGAATCTTAAATTATAAATGATCTACGATTAAAGTTTATGATGGTTGCAATGACTTCAGATCAATAATTTCTAACTGAATTCGAATAAAATAAGATCCAGAGAAAATAAAATGAAAATAGTAACCTAATAATGTTTACCTTATGCTTATGACTAATGTCTTAGTCTATGTGATCTTATGATTGAATCTTAAATGATAAATGATCTACGATTAAAGTTTATGATGGTTGCAATGTCTTCAGATCAATAATTTCTAACTGAATTCGAATAAAATAAGATCCAGAGAAAATAGTAACCTTTTTTGAAGCACCTACATTTTCCACTTCTTTTATTCTTATTACAAAAAGTATCCCTTGCTATCATGATGGTTCAAAAGAGAATAAATTATGTTTAAAGTCATATTAAACAGTTGAACTTAAAGTCACTATCATAATAAAGATCAGACTACATAATTCTTATAATTATGTAGAGATCTATATCAGACTCCTTTTATTCTTATAACTAAAAGTAACCCTTGCTATTTATGATGATTTGAGAGAGAATAAATTATGTTCAAAGTCATATTATACAGTTGGCCTAAAATTCACTATCATGATAAAGATCATGCTACATAACCTCATTTGTAGTGAATTATGAACCATCTTGTACAATGAATACAAAAAATATTCTCTTCCATTTTTTTCAAAATGAATAAATAATGTGAATACAGAAGTGGGAATAATGATGCACCATATACATTTAGATAACAATTAATTTATTTGAATAAATAATATCACGTCTAAAAGTACGAAAAATATGGTAACAAAATAATACATGAAGTATAGTCTATAAATTCATACATTTTTACTAAAAATAATAAAGTCCATCACGATTCCTAATTGTTATATTCTATTAATGAGTATTTTATACAGAAAATCACCTACAATCTAGGCTTACTATACAATTATGAATTTGAATAGATGGTGAAATAAAACTGATGTTCTAAGAATGAAGCTTTAATACATTATAATTTTGGTACCAATCAATGATGCCTTCTTAGATGATGACAAAATCAAACCAATCAATCATGACAAAAAATTCTTGTTTCAAAGCATAATACAGTCCCAATTAAATGCTATAAATCACCCCGAAGACTTCTGCTACTGCAAATATTGTCAAAAGGGTAAACAGCTAGATGGAAATTCAAGGAGCGCTACCATACAAAAATTATTTGTCAGCCCGGGAACTTGTTCTAATCGAATTTGTTCTCGGGCTGACAAATATGCAAGGTCTATAAATACAGGTCATGACACTCGTGTTCCTTATGGAGCGGCCATTATGTGGGGTCTTCATGGCGGTACATTTGAAATATTCCAATCTGCTCATAACAAAATCATGCATTATGCTTTTTAAAAACAATATTCTGGTTCAGATAATATGTAAATTCAGGTTTTTGATTTTTCAATAATTAAATTTCAATAATGAATGGTTCAATGATGCATTTTTTTTATCATAAAAATTGTTCTTATTCTTGTAACTTTTTATGATTCATAAGGCATTGCGAAAAAAGGCTAACCTCAAAAAGAGTTTGAAGTTCCCAATCTAAAGATCAAAAATTCAGTTCCTAGTTTGAATCTAAATTCTATTATTCTGTGGAAAGAATTTATTTCACAATTCAAAGCCAAGCAATATCCCTTTAACAATATAACACATCATGTTGTTTAATCTATAATGATAACAGATGATAAATTTTAAAATTGGTGAACTAGAACCCCACAAAATGGCGATTTTGCAATGCATCACGGGATTGTGTCATGACCTGTATTTTATAGACCTTGACAAATAACTTTTGTATATAGTGAGGTCCACGTTATAATGACAGTGGATGAAGATAGAAGAATAGCGATGTCGATTCTCTGCATTAATTAATCATATTTCTACATTTTCAAAAACATAATTGGCATCGTTGTGGACATAGAAAAGGATAGTATCCACCGGTTTTGTCGAATGATTGACAAGGATAGCAGAACCAAAGTTGTTCAAATACTGTCATTATAACGTGGACCTCTCACTATAGTAGAGCTCATTGAATTTCCATCTAGCTGTTAGCCCTGTTGTCAATATTTACAGTAGCAGAATTCTTCGGGATGATTTACAGCATTTAATTGGGATTTTATTTTAATAATATTTTTCATTAATTAGTATTTGAACAAATGCAACTTCCAATTTATTCACATCTGCATAATACAGAAAAGTTTCAAGTACCGTGACTGAAAAATAAAGTAGAACTTTAGTATTCTGTTTCAGTGAGACCTCAGACAAAATATCTTCCGCGTTGAACCATAACTTCATTCACTCCTTAAGGTGCGTACAGATTTACGCATTTTTATATCTGTATCTTACCGTTTCTGTAAAAATACAGCTTGGCATCAGCTGTTTAAAAGTGAATTGCTCATGTTCGCGGCGCGTATATCTGTACGCACCTTTAGGCACACACCAGTTAGTCAAGACAAGATAAGAAACGTTTAGTCACAATACTTCACATAGCTGATTGTGGCGCAACTCACACTGATTAGTCATTGCAATTAGACATATCTTCAAAAGCAACTATGTGAAGTACTGTGACTAAACGTGTCTTGTCTTGTTTAGACTAACTAGATATTATCAATAAATATTTTTATTATACTAATTCGACATTGTTAAAAGCCGATCCGGCAATAGAGCAAAGCGAGAGAGAGGTAGCGTTATCCGCTTTATTGAATGATAGACAAGGATAGCAATACCATTGCTAATCAAACACTGTCATTATAACATGGACCTCACTATAGCAATACTCTTGTCAGCGCACTGCTCTTAACCTCCTCCACTGTACTCCTTTTATCCTCTTGTCCACTGTACTCTGTCTAGCCATCCCTCTACTTCTTCTCCCGGCTCCACACAATGACCAAGCCCTGCAGGTCACTGGTTGCTAACATAGCTACTTCTTCTCCCGGCTCCACACAATGACCAAGCCCTGCAGATCGCTAGTTGCTAGAAGGGACTCGTCATAGTTGAACGATACACCCAACACAGGACAGGCATGACCTTGCAACTTGTTCACTACTGGACGAACCTGCAGAAACATCAGATAAAATTATTTAATTTATTAAAATTATTTGTGAATAATTTGTAAATATTATTTGTAACATACATGGCACAATAGAATCTCGATTTATTCCTTTAGGGTTTTTGTGACTGTTAATTTATTGAGTGAATAATCGAATTGACAGTAAAATCTTACATATTAGAAGGCTTTGTGCCGGTTGCACAATAGCAATCAATCTTAATAAATCTTAACTTAGTGCCGGTTAATTTCACGAGAACAATCAGAGAAGCCGTCTGTTCAAAAACGCCCTCTCTGATTGGTTCTCGTGAAATTAATCACGATTAAAATTCAACCAGCTTTTGTGCAACCGGGCCTCTATCAATCAAACCATTCATTTCCACATCATATAGATTAGAAGAAAAAGTAGTATATATTTAAGCTTATAACTCCAGCTGTGATAAGTTCTAAATAGTGTGTCTGTCTTTTCGGTCCCAAAATTTTAGTTTTTTCAAAGTTTGGAGTTTTCTAATTATTTGTAATTAATTTAATTCAATTTAGAAGTATTTTTTTCATTTAAAAATGATTTTTGTTTGTATGGATTGTAAATTGAGTGTGCAATTAAAGAATTTTGAAGTGACTCTTATAAATTAGTGTTGTATAAATTAGAATTGGAACCGTTTTGGGCGCAAGTTAGCCTGTGGTACTTTTCTGTAAGTTGTATAATAATTCTCAATGATTCAATAAATGAATATATCCTGTTTCTAAAATAGACTGACAAATTCCGTGAAATGAAAATTTATCATCAAATTGCAATGTTCAAATCTCATGAGTTGGTTGATTTGTCATCTGTCAGACATGTTTTACATGTCTCATAAGATTGAACATCCCAATATCATCAACTGACCGCCAAGCTGAACTGAATCATAATAAATTGAAAAAAGAAGAGGATTAAGATAGTTCTATAAGAGTGTTGATGTAAAAATAAACTGGATGAACATCAAAAAAGAGTCTTATTGAAAAATCATGAAAAGATATATTTCATGGATGAATAATAGTTATTTGTATATCTAGAGTGAAAAGTACGACTTTTTCTCCCTGTGGGAAAAAGTTTGAAGCCCGAGGCGAAGCCGAGGGCAGCAATTCTCCTGAGGGAGAAAAAGTATTTTTCGCTCGTGATGTACACAACATTTTTCCTCCATCTACATTTTTTTATAGAAACTGCAAATAAAATCATTCTAATAACTTACGTATTGGTGACAATGATTCCTAACAACATAACCTAAATCTAAAACCTAAAAACCGGTCGTCTGATTGGCACTGCCGATTGTGCTATCTATCGGCAAAAGTTGTAACAATTATATCAGCTGAGCAGCTACCAAAAATGGCTGACTCCAGATCACGCGGTTCAGATTTGAATTGCAGATCAAAAATATTTGTTGGCTGGTATTTTGAATAGAATAAAATATTTTAAAAATTGTATAAATTTTTATCGTCTACTAATATTAAGAATATAATAATTATCATACAAACATATATTTCATGAGTTAATCAAATTTCTGGTTGTGGTATTGAATTCAGTTGACTCAATGACATACACCTCTATTATGCTTTCTCATCTGAGCTTAGACCTTCAAACCTATTACAATGTAAGTTTCAAAATAGAGATGCTCCCCATGTTATTTAAATGGAGTAACTTTTACTCCCTAGGGAGTTTTTCTGTTTTTTACTACCGAGAGCGAAAAAGTGACACTTTAGTATTAGGTTTCAGGGAGTAAAGTAAGTACTTTAGACAGTAGGTGGAGGAAAAATATATTAGAGATGAATTAATTACTATCATAGAGGAAAGATAACTCAAGATATTATGATCTTCTTTGAATAATCATTATTTCTATCATTCCAATCAAATATCTTGTGTTCTATGTGGTGGAACGCCACATGGAAGAATTTGACTTTACGTTTATCCTCCTTCAAATTATAATCGGCTTCGTTAATTTTTGAACCTTACCTCACGTTCAATGTCGAGGAAATACACACACGAGTCTTCACTTCCGGTTACCACGCATGCGCCTTCGCGGAACGACATGAGCGGACAGAACGTGGAACGCACCGGACAACGGACCGACTTGTGGCGAACAGAGAAACGACGTTTCAGTTTCAGTGTCCCTTCCTGGTCCAGCACCCTGCATGGAAACAGGAACAGAATTTATAAAATGATCAATCAATCAAATATTAACCATTCAATGTGTTGCAAACACTTAACAACCTTAATTTTTTGATATTTTTTTATTTTTAATTTAGGTTAGGCATTTAATCACCTATCACCTATCGTCATGGAACAAATGACTGAAACTGTCTGGCCCTAGAACGATCACATGACAACCATCCCCCACCCATCCCACAAATACAAACCTTTAAACCTGTTATAGAATGAATTGTATATATATTATATAAACTCATGTTATTTTAATTATCCACTGCTACTGCTGTATATTACTTAAAGTTGATAACCCTGATCTACTTCATTTTATTAATCATAATTTGATCTTATCTACCTATATAATTATTTTACTATATCAATTTTCTGTTTTTTTCACTTAAATATTTATATTAATTAGAACTTTTACAATATTCCATTAATAAATAAATCCTTAGTTTAATTAATTAATTAACGTTTTGGTAGAGAGTTAGTGGGGAGGATATTTTAATATTCTTTCCGAAGAATGGACATTGATATGTCCAAAGCTCCGCCAATTTATGTAGATGCATAACAATATAATATCTATAGTTATTATATTACAAATTACTTTTTCATATCATATACAGTTCAATAATTATTTTCTTACTCTATATTATGTAAATTCATCTATAATTTTGCTGTATTGTAAGCCATTGTATATAAGTGTATAAGCCAGTATATTGTAATCTACATAAATAAAGTACTCAATCAATCACCTGACACGCACGAACGAACTTAACAACATTGGAGCGTTACACAGGTTACAATTATAAACAGCAATAGAATTCAAAACTGGAAGCCACATGAAACAAGCATGATCATTTCTATATCAAATATATTTTATTTGCAATGAAATTAATATAGTTTCTTATTATTCAACTGAACGAGCTGGTTCTTAAGCCTAGTTTATACGATGCCAATTGGCAAGACAATTGTCATAAGGCAACTTATATTTCAATCTTAATAAATCTCAACTTAGTGCTGGTTAATTTCACAAGAACCAATCAGAGAAGCCGTCTGTTCAAAAACGCCTTCTCTGATTGGTTCTCATGAAATTAATAACGATTAATGAAATATATTTCATGCCAAGACTGGCATGAAATCATTGTATTCGTATAAACACTTCAGGCCAATTGTCTTGCCAACTGTCCCGACAATTCAACTGTCTCCGGGAGTGGACTGAGGACAGCCAATTGGGCCCAGCAAGCCCCCCACCACTCGGAATCTCAGTTGTCGCGACAATTGGCGCCGTGTGAACGGTGTAGATCAGCAGGCTCGCTTCGCTCGCCTGCATTTTTCATTGAGCATTTTTATCATATGTTAGGACAATCCATCGGGGAACCAGACTAAACGTCTGGCTAAACGGATATGGCGAGCGAAGCGAGCCTGATAGCTAGTAATATAAATATTCCCAGGATTGAAGTAGCAGTGCCCAATCATTTTTCCGCGATAAATGCATTTAAATCTTCAACTTGTGCCAACCTAACAAATTTTATTTAGTTGCCAGTTTACAACTTTTCGAAGAGGTACTCTATCTAGATTATAGTTCTATAGTAACATATGATATGGTAATTTCAATTATAATTAAGGGATTGGGAGAAGAAGAATATACATGCTAAAAGACGACCTTTAAACCCTTAAAACCACCCTTAGAGTTAAATATTGCCAAAAGATTTCTTAGTGCGCCTCTAAAGGGCCAACTGAACATACCTACCAAATTTGAACGTTTTTGGTCCGGTAGATTTTAGTTCTGCGAGTGAGTGAGTGAGTGAGTGAGTGAGTCAGTCAGTCAGTGAGTGAGTGCCATTTCGCTTTTATATATGTAGAAAAGCGAAATGGCACTGACTGACTGACTGACTCACTCACTCACTCACTCACTCGCAGAACTAAAAATCTACCAGACCAAAACGTTCAAATTTGGTAGCTAAGTTAATATAGAACTATAATCTAGAGAGAGTACCTCTTCGAAACATTTGTTAACTGGTAACTAATTAATATTTTGTCAGGTTGGCATTAAGTTGAGTTGACTTTGTTAGGTTGGCACCAAGTTGAAGATTGAAATGCATTTATCGCGGAAAAATTGATTGGGCACTGCTACTTCAATCAGAGCTATTCCTGGGATTTATATTACTAGCCGTCAGGCTCGCTTCGCTCGCCATAACCGTTTAGCCAGACGTTTAGTCTGGCCCCCGACTGGAACGTGCTCCAATGCTCAAATGAAAAATGCAGCGAGCGAAGCGAGCTGGCTGATCTCATCGTAGACGATCCAGGGGCGGAGCCCTGGAAAGGATATGGCGAGCGAAGCGAGCCTGACGGCTAGTTTATTTATAAATTCATAAATAAATCATTCTCAACTCATTATGAATCATTGGGAAAGGATCAACATGCTGAATCTCGAAACTGTTCCTTTCCAAATTTGATAGAATTATCATTCCACATTAAATAATAATATAAGTAATATTGATGATGAGGAATTGATTGTAAGTGGGTTCCTAAGCACGCACCTGTATAGACAGACAACGTTGGCAGCCAGTTGACGAGTAGTGTGGGATCACGAGCCTCTCGGCTGATCCACGCTCGCCAGCTGATGCAGGTCACCGGACACCCCTCCTGTAGGGTCACCCTGCGACACCGCTGCAGTTTGGCCCCTCCGCCACTCACCACGAACACAAACGAAGTTAGGTGCCCTGAGAAATATCAGAAATATTCAATAAATTGATCAGGTAACTGTATTGTGCCCTAAAAATCACATTCATCCATTAGGACACCTGTTACAGAAAACAATGGAAGTTATAGTTCAAATCAATCTATCAATCAGTATAATGGTACTCGTCCCACACACAAGTCTAAAATTATATGGACATTTTCCTTTATTGTTGTTGTTTTGGTGCAAATCATTATGTTTTTGGGACTATATTTTGTATAGTTTTTTGGGCCATCGGTTGGTGGCTGTGTCGTGGTTTGTTTGTTATTAAATAATATATGAATTACAAATTTTCTACAAATTTAGTATGACCTAGTAATAGTATTCTTGGTAGATAATGCAATATCTATTTTTTTGTAAACTGATTTTTAGTCCTATAGCATAAAAAGATTTATGTATGTATTCTTGTGCACTGTATATGACATAATGAATTATTTTTTATTAGCATATGGCAGATACACAACAAATATATACTAATGCGTCTCAAATGCCTACATATACACTGTATATTTCCAATCTTGAGATGTGTAGTTTTCGGTAATTATTAAAATTGAATTGACAAGAATGAAACTTAGAAAATTGAATCCATATGGTTCAATATTTCTATTCATGAGTTTGTCAGCTGTATTATTTCTTAGCAAAATGCAGAATTTTTGCAAGCTCGAATGTTTTTATGATAGTTCAATAATCAAGAATAATTCAAGTGTTAAAAAAATCAGCTACAACAGTTGGGTTACGTCAGAGTTAAGGTATGATTATGAGTTTAATAGTTGGCCTCCACATCATCCCTTTAATTTTTCATAAAGAATTAGGATATAATACAATGTATCCAACTTCCCTAATTGTGCAAAAAATGTGCAGTCAAAATTCCACAAGCGAGATCAAATTGGGCATAATGTTTCCATTCATATTGCATAAATGGGGGTTTCCCCACCAATTATTGATTAAAGATAATTATAATACTACAGACTTAACCTATTTCGGACTATGTGTAACCCTATCTAAATTTGGGAGAGGAATAGCACAAGGTTGCTTTATTTTTTCTCTCCCTATCATTTGTGATTATGTACTTATTGTATCAATCAATAAAGAATGAATAAATAAAAGTGATCAATTCTCAACGATCTTGAATGAGAACACTTCCAATGTACTCAATAGTTGTATGACCAAGGACCTAAGAAATCAGTTCAAGTTTTTAAGGACCTTAAAGGCCCTTGGTTGGGCCGTCCACTAGAACCGCTTTCGTCCGAACTAGCATCGGCCGAAAACTACCGAAGGCGACCGAACGATCCCCCAACAAAGAAAGGAATAGATGCTCATCCATCGCAACAGGTTCTACGGCCGTCTCCGGCCGATCGATTTTTCGATCCGAATTGAATAGGATTTTCCGGCTATATCCAGTCGAGCTGAGACAACAAAGTGTTCCTAACCTAAAACT
>NC_052511.1:48292805-48370545 GCF_014356525.2 Nilaparvata lugens | reverse complement strand
CAGCTCTGAATGGATCAAGAGATCATCACCTTTGTTGTATATGTTTTACTAAACTGTCAGCACCTCTAATGAATATTGTTCTACCTTCATGATATTTAAGTTTGATTTTAATCACCGCAAGAGAATTCCATATTATAACACTTTTTCTGTAATTTATTCTAATACATCGCAGCTCTGAATGGATCAAGAGATCATCACCTTTAGTTCAATATGTTTTACTAACTGTCAACCTCTTATGAATATTGTTCTACCCTCATGATATTTAAGTTTGATTTTAATCACCGCAAGAGAATTTCAATATTATAACACTTTTTCTATGTAATTTATTCTAATAAATCGCAGCTCTGAATGGATCAAGAGATCATCACCTTTAGTTTAAATATGTTTTACTAAACTGTCAGCACCTCTAATGAATATTGTTCTACCCTCATGATATTTGAGTTTGATTTTAATCACCGCAAGAGAATTTCAATATTATAACACTTTTTCTATGTAATTTATTCTAATACATCGCAGCTCTGAATGGATCAAGAGATCATCACCTTTAATTTAATATGTTTTACTAACTGTCAACCTCTAATGAATATTGTTCTACCTTCATGATATTTAAGTTGATTTTCAATGTGACCTACTGAACCTGTATTTTCTTAAATAATGTGAATAAAAATATTATTAGAACAATTTGGTTTTATTCTGTGTTAACTACATTATACCCGGTGTTTCAGAACGAATGACCCAATTTTAAACAGTTATATTTATTTAAAAAATGGTGTACCCAAACCAATTTTACATCAAATTACTCACAGAAGTATCAAGTTTATGATGATGTATTATAAGTGTTCTATGTGCCCTCCTTTTGAGGCTCGAACGACATCTAGACGGTAGCCAAATTCATCCCAGACTGTTCGCAAGATGACTGACTGTCTTCTCGGTCTGTAGCTACTGCATCAGTTATCTGGATTCTAGCTTATCAATATCAAGGGAGGAACAACGTTAAAAATCGTGTTTATGTTCCTCCCTCAGCACTGATATTGAGGAGCTTAAAACCAGGCTAACTGATGCAGTAGCTACAGTTGAGAAGACAGACATATCATCATCATTGGCTCGACAATCCAACGCGGATCTTGGCCTCCTCTAACATTTGCCTCCATTCTATTTATCCCTGGCAGCTCGCCTCCAATCCCTTGACCTCAACAGCTCTTGCATCTCCGGCAACTGCATCCATCCACCTCAACCTTGGTCTGCAAGGAGGTCTTCTACCTCCGTGTTGTAGCGAAGACAGACATATAGCAGTTCGTAATTTAAGGAGAAATTCAAGACTATGGCCCGGTTGCACAAAAGCCGGTTAAATTTAAATCGAGATTAGAATTTGAATTCTCGTGGCATTGACGAAGTTTCATTCGAGTGTTAAACTTCATGCTATTTATGACTAACTTTTTGTGTAGTTGAGAAGTTGATATAGAGGTAATTATTCATATTGAATAAAAAAGACTAAGAAATTGTCAAAAACACAGATTTATTGATACTTGAAAGACCGGAAGATTCATTCAATTTATGACTAACCTTTATTAAAACAGTGACAGGATAGTTATTGTGGTGGAGGTGAATGATATAGACCTTATGATTAATGTTTTATGTAATCTTAAATAATAAATGATCTACGATTAAAGTTTATGATGGTTGCAATGTCTTGGATCATTTTCTAACTGAATTCAAATAAAATAAGATCAAGAGAAACTAAAATGAAAATAGTAACCTAATGTTACCTTATGCTTATGACTAACTTCTTAGTCTATGTGATCTTATGATTGAATCTTAAATGATAAACTGATCTACGATTAAAGTTTATGATGGTTGCAATGTCTTCAGATCAATAATTTCTAACTGAATTCGAATAAAATAGATCCAGAGAAAATAAAAGAAAATAGTAACCTAATAATGTTTACCTTATGCTTATGACTAATGTCTTAGTCTATGTGATCTTATGATTGAATCTTAAATGATAAATGATCTACGATTAAAGTTTATGATGGTTGCAATGTCTTCAGATCAATAATTTCTAACTGAATTCGAATAAAATAAGATCCAGAGAAAATAAAATGAAAATTGTAACCTTTTTGAAGCACCTACACTTTCCACTTCTTTTATTCTTATTAAAAAGTATCCCTTGCTATCATGATGGTTCAAAAGAGAATAAATTATGTTCAAAGTCATATTTACAGTTGACCTAAAAGTCATTCATAATAAAGATCAGACTACATAATTCTTATAATTATGTAGAGATCTATATCAGACTCGTTCTATATTCTTATAATTAAAAGTAGCCCTTGCTATTCATGATGGTTGAAAGAGAATACCTAATTTATTATGCTCAAAGTCATATATAGGAAAAATATAATTTCTGATAAAATAAATAAATTATTCTATTTTAATCATTTCTTGACAATTTGTATGGTCACCTTTAATGAAGATTCTCGTTTTACATCACGTCCTCATTGAGTTAGGTTAATTATTATAGTTAATCTAATACAGTTGGCCTAAAATTCACTATCATGATAAAGACCAGGCCACATAATCTCATTTGTAGTGACTTATGAACCATCTTGTACTAAGGATACAAAAAAATATTCTTTCCATTTTTCTCAAATGAATAAATAATGTGAATACAGAAGTGGGAATAATGATACACCATAAACATTCAGATAACAATAAATTTATTTGAATAATGGATATCACGTCTAGAAGTACGAAAAATATGGTAACAAAATAATACATGAAGTATACTCTAAAAGTTCATACATTTTTACAAAAAAATAATAGAGTCCATTTTAAATAAAATAATATAAGTCCATCACGATTCCTAATCTCTCAAAGATCATATTCTATTACCGGTAATGAGTATTATATACAGCAAATCACCTACAAGCTAGGCTTACTATACAATCATTATGAATTTGAATAGATGGTGAAATAAAACTGATGTTCTAAGAATGAAGCTTTAATACATTAATTTTGGTACCAATCAATTATGCCTTTTTAGATGATGACAAAATCAATGGACCAATCAATTATGCCTTTTTAGATGATGAAAATCAATGACCAACAATTATGCCTTTTTAGATGATGACAAAATCAATGACCAATCAATTATGACAAAAACATCTTGTTTCAAAGCATAATACAGTCCCAATTAAATGCTGTAAATCACCCCGAAGACTTCTGCTACTGCAAATATTGTCAAAAGGGTAAACAGCTAGATGGAAATTCAAGGAGCGCTACCATACAAAAATTATTTGTCAGCCGGGAACTTGTTCTAATCGAATTTGTTCTCGGGCTGACAAATATGCAAGTCTATAAATACAGGTCATGACACTCGTGTTCCTTATGGAGCGGCATTTTATGGGGTCTTTATGGCGGTACATTTGAATATTCAATCTGCTCATAACAAAATAATGCATTATGCTTTTTAAAAAACAATATTATGGTTCAGATAATATGTAAATTCAGGTTTTGATTTTTTCATAATTAAATTTCAATAATGAATGGTTCAATAATGCATTTTTTATCATAAAAATTGTTCTTATTCTTGTAACTTTATGATTATAAGGCATTGCGAAAAAAAAGGCTAACCTCAAAAAGAGTTTGAAGTTTCCCAATCTGAAGATTCAAAAATTCAGTTCCTAGTTTGAATCTAAATACTATTATTCTGTGGAAAGAATTTATTTCACAATTCAAAGCCAAGCAATACTTCTTGAACAATATAACAAAATAACACATCATGTTGTTCAATCTATAATGATAACAGATTTTTTTTTCTATGGTCAATACTATAGCCATCTAGTCTAAAGACTATGAGCTAATTTTTTTATCCTAAATTACTACTTGAAAAATTGAACAGTGAATTTCTCATTAGAACTCTTACTGCTATTGTTAATTAATATGTACCCTTATTGACTGCAATATAGAAGCTAGATTTACTCAATCACTGCTCTGCTCTTTCACTGGACACTACTTGAACAAGCACTACACTAGTTCAAACGGTTTCCTCCTTTTGAGCCTCCGCACCAACCCTCCATGGTCTAGCAGCTGGATCGCCTCGACGTTGTCATGTTGGTGCAGCGCCCCTCGTGCCTCTCCGCATGCCTCTGGATCTCGGTGGATACCAGATCGACGTGAAGGTCTCTATGAAGATCGCTGTTCCTGACATACCAAGAGCATCAACAATGTTCCTTAGCACTTTGCTTTGAAAACGTTGAATGACATGATGTTGCTGTCTTTGGTACACCCCCAAAGTTGTATACCATACGTCCATACTGTCTTTAATATATGTTTGTACAGAAGTACTTTGTTTCGGATTGAAAGGACGGAGTTTCTTCCGATCAGCCAATACAGCTTCTTATATTTGATTCCAAGCTCTTCTCTCTTCTTGACATGGGCCTTCCAGCGAAGCTTTGCGTCCAAGGTCATACCTAGATACTTGGCATCATTAGCATATGGTACAACTTGGTTGTTGATAGTTATTAGTATGGGCAGGTCCTTCTTATTGGTAAATTGATGTGAATCGACTTTGTTTCATTCAATTTCATTCTCCACTTTCTAGTCCAATCTTGAATGATAACAGATGATAAATTTTAAAATTGGTGAACTAGAACCCCACAAAATGGCGATTTTGCAATGCATCACGGGACTGTGTAATGACTTGTATTTTATAGACCTTGACAAATAACTTTTGTATATAGTGAGGTCCACGTTATAATGTCAGTGGATGAAGATAGAAGAATAGCGATGCCGATTCTCTGCATTAATTAATCATATTTCTACACTTTCAAAAACATAATTGGCATCGTTGTGGACCTAGAAAAGGATAGTACCACCGGTTTTGTCGAATGATTGACAAGGATAGCAAAACCAAAGTTGATCAAATACTGTCATTATAACGTGACCTCTCACTATAGTAGAGCTCATTGAATTTCCATCTAGCTGTTTACCCGGTTGTCAATATTTGCAGTAGCAGAAGTCTTCGGGGTGATTTACAGCATTTAATTGGGATTTTATTTTAATAATAGTTATTCATTAATTAGTATTTGAACAAATGCAACTTTCAATTTATTCAGATCTGCATAATACAGAATAGTTTCAAGTACCGTGACTGAAAAATAAAGTAGAACTTCAGTATTCTGTTTCAGTGAGACCTCAGACAAAATATCCTCCGCATTCACTCATAACTTCATTCACTCCTTATGAATAACATCAAAGCTTCATATTCAAAAAAATTTCACAGTTTGCATTGAATCTCACAATATCCCCACTCTTCCTATCTTTGAATAAAATATATAAAAAAGATCTCTATCAATCTAGCCATCCCTCAACTTAATCTCCTTGCTTTCTCGGGCCACTCCCGTGTTTCGGATGGACACGTTAAGCCGTCGGTCGCGGCTACCTAAAAAGCAGTCGTTAGGTCATGTCAGAGGCCTGAAATGATCAGTTGCGACCTGAAAACTCTGACACCAGACCTGAGCCAGCCAGGTCACTTGATATTATTATGATTATTATCTCCTTGCTTCTTTATCCTGTGAAAATCTGTCACCTTATTCCTTTCAGCATCTCGTCCTTTGTACTCACTGTAGCTACAGTAAAGTAGAGGCTAGAAGAAGATAGTCTCGTTAAACTAGAGATAGTCACCGTACTTTCTAGCCTCTGGTACATTGCCACCAAAGCTGGGCCGGGCCGAGCCGAATCCACGTGCGCGCTAACTATGCAGGATTAATGGCCGAGACACACATAACCGCACCGAGCCCGCGTCGCGGTACGACCGAGTGTCGGACGTACTACTGCGAGTGAGAAAACAAAGTCTTTCAAACGTGTAGGGACATACACTACCGCACCGCGTCAGCACCGTCGCCGTGTTTGTTGCCGTGCCCGCACCGTCACCGACTAGTTCAGTTTACTTTTCGACGGTGACGGTGCGGGAGAGAGTGAAAAACTTATTGGAGAGATACGGAATTTTCCAGTTTTGTACGATCAAAGTGATGAGAAATATGGTTAAACGGCAAAATAAGTTGAACCAAAAGTGAAAGTATAACCAAATAATATTGAATGAAAACGACTAAGAAATTGTCAAAAAAAAAAAACACTGATTTATTGATAATTAGAAAGACCGGTTTCGTTATTACACCATTGTCAATCTCTGATAAACAGAGTTTTCTGAGAACAATCAGTTTATCAGAGATTGACATGGGTAATAACGAAACCGGTCTTTCTAATTATCAATAAATCAGGGTTTTTTGACAATTCTTAGTCTTTTTCATTCAATATGAATAATTACCACAATATCAACTTCTCAACTACACAAAAAATGTAACCAATTAATAAGTCAAGCCAATGGTATAATAGATGTAATTGATAAATAATAAAATAAACAACAAAAAGTAAAAGAGAAGGAGCACGGACTGTGTCTTAAAATATTTGAACTAATTACGTTTAGGCATAAGGCAGAAGATTACAATATATGGCTGGTATATATTTACGATACATGACTGATTGTGGTATTGTTATGCACCGAAATATATACCAGCACTATGATTCTCATCTTCTGTATCTACAGGTAATTAGTTTAAAATTGAAAAATATAAACCAAATCGGATGTACAGGCTTTAATAGATAAGATAAGATAAGATTCTTTATTTCGCAACCAATTTACAACAACAGTACTGCGCACAAAACTAAAAAAAAAATAGCAATAAGAATAATAAAACAATATTAGAGAACTTTTTAACCGAATAAATATGAAACTTGCTGATAATACAAATTGTATTAATTCTCATTATAGGATGATGGAATGTAATGTAGCACACACAGCTACAATAAAATAATGTGATATTATTAACAATAGTTTAACACATTCAGAAATCAGAGGACAGTAGCACTACAGAACTGAGACACTGCTGCCGCTCGGCTGTCGCACGGATATGTGTGTTCTCCTACCATCATCACCGTGTCACGGACGTAGCTCGGCCGTACCTCGGCACGGGCACGGTGCGGTTATATTTGTCCCGACCTTTAGTCGGCAGCATTCAAATCAACGCCGGGCCGAGCCGAGCGGTGCTGGGCCGAGCCGAGCGGATTGTGCAACCGGCTTGACAACTCGAGCGTTTTAGGCCAAGCGGATTCTGCCTTCTTCAGTTCAGATCGATCTTCCACTAGTGAATTGCGCAGTATTTTGTATTTTCAACTAAAAAATGTCTTAAAAAGCGAATCGGCAATCCGCTTCAGTGCGTACGCAGGCAGATTCCGCTCGGTTCGGCATCGAATCGATCCGCCCGGCCCGGCCCAGCCCAGCTTTGGTGTGAAATCCGCCTTATACTCCTATCCTTTCGTCCACTGATTCTCTCTGTAGCCATCCCTCTACTTCTTCTCCCGGCTCCACACAATGACAAGCCCTGCAGGTCGCTGGTTGCTAACATAGCTACTTCTTCTCCGGCTCCACACAATGACCAAGCCCTGCAGGTCGCTGGTTGCTAACATAGCTACTTCTTCTCCCGGCTCCACACAATGACCAAGCCCTGCAGGTCGCTGGTTGCTAACAGAGCTACTTCTTCTCCCGGCTCCACACAATGACCAAGCCCTGCAGGTCGCTGTTGCTAACATAGCTACTTCTTCTCCCGGCTCCACACAATGACCAAGCCCTGCAGGTCGCTGGTTGCTAACATAGCTACTTCTTCTCCCGGCTCCACACAATGACCAAGCCCTGCAGGTCGCTGGTTGCTAACAGAACTACTTCTTCTCCCGGCTCCACACAATGACCAAGCCCTGCAGGTCGCTGGTTGATAACAGCTACTTCTTCTCCCGGCTCCACACAATGACCAAGCCCTGCAGGTCACTGGTTGCTAACAGAGACTCGTCATAGTTGAACGACACACCCAGCACAGGACACGCATGACCTTGCAACTTGTTCACCACCGGACGAACCTGCAGAAACATCAAATAAAATTATTCAGTTCATTAAAACTATTTGTGAATGATTTGTAAATATTATTTGTAACATACATGGCACAATAGAATCTCGATTTATTCCTATAGGGTCTTTTTAATAACCGTTAATTATTTAGTGAATAATCGAATTGACAGTAAAATCTTACATATTACAAGGCTTTGTGCCGGTTGCACAATAACCGGTTATATTTTAATCTTAATGAATCTTAACTTGGAGGTTAATTTCACGAGAACAATCACAGAAGCCGTCTGTTCAAAAACGCCCTCTCTGATGGTTCTCGTGAAATTAATCACGATTAAAATTCAACCAGCTTTTGTGCAACCGGGCCTCCATCAATCAAACCATTTATTTCCACATCATATAGGCTACAAGAAAATGTAATATATATCCTGTTTCTAAACTAGACTGACAAATTCCGTGAAAAGAAAATTTATCATCAAATATTAAATGTTGCAATCTTATGAGTTGGTTAATGTTTATATGTCTCATATGATTGAACATCCCAATATCATCAACTGACTGCCAAGCTGAACTGAATCATAATAATCATTGAAATTGAGTAGGTAACTTTTTGCATTTAGAAATATTGTTAAACGGGTGCCTAAAACAACAGCAAAAAGTGTCTACTATGCACTGATTGAATCCCGAGGAGTACCTCGAAGCAAAACATTCAAAGAATTTTTGTTCTGCAAAAGTCCGTAATAAGATACCTGGAAGGGCTCAAATTTCCACAGACATGTCGGGAGTATTTTAGTAGCCTAAGTATTTTAACTGTTCCATCATTGTACATTTTCAAATCAATATTACATGTGAAGGATAGGTTGAATTCATTCCAAGTTAACTCAGATACTCATGGCTATAACACTAGAGGAAGGAATAACATTTCAGTTGAGAGACATAGGCTGAGTGTATTTGAGAAAACACCTACTTATAAGGGACAAAAGTTTTTTGCGAAACTTCCGGCTGATTTGAGAAGTATTGTTGAAGAAAAACAATTCAAAACAAAACTATATTCTTTTCTCAGGGAGAAGGCTTTCTATGAGGTTGACGAATTCTTGTTAGAGTGAAAAAATTATCATCTAAATTTAATGAATTGTTAAATGTTATTAGAGTTTTATTTTAAGATTGATATTTTATGTTATTATGTTATTTATCTGTGACGTTTTTCAACTGTATTACATTGTTTTTGTTATACTTTTGTTGAGAATAAAATATTATTATTATAATAAATTGAAACAGGAAGAAGATTAATGATAGTTCTAAAAGAGTGTTGATGTAAAAATAAACTGGATAGATAAACATCAAAAAAGAGTCTCATTGAAAAATCATGAAAAGATATATTTTATGGATGAATAAGATATATTAGAGATATTATGATCTAATTGATTATAATTTCTATCATTCCAATCAATTCAATTCAATTTTTTTCAATTCAATTCAATTTATTTATTTTTTTCAATTCAATCAAATATCTTGTGTTCTATGTGTGGAACGCCACATGGGAGAATTTGACATTACGTTTATCCTCCTTCAAATATAATCGGCTTCGTTAATTGTTGAACCTTACCTCACGTTCAATGTCGAGGAAATACACACACGAGTCTTCACTTCCGGTCACCACGCATGCGCCTTCGCGGAACGACATGAGCGGACAGAACGTGGAACGCACCGGACAACGGACCGACTTGTGGCGAACCGAGAAACGACGTTTCAGTTTCAGTGTGCCTTCCTGGTCCAGAACCCTGGAAAGGGAAAGGGGAACAACATTAATAAAATACTCAAAAACAATAAGATATTCCTTATTCAATAAGTTGCGTACATTTGACAATATTGGAAGCATCACATGAGTTATAAAATTGACATTCAGTTTCAGTGTGCCTTCCTGGTTCAGTACCATGCATGGAAACAGGAAATACATTAATAAAATCTATATATATATATATAATATATATATATATATATATATATATATATATATATATTATATATATATATATATATATATATATATATATATAAGCGAAATGGCACTCACTCACTGACTGACTGACTGACTCACTCACTCGCAGAACTAAAAATCTACCGGACCAAAAACGTTCAAATTTGGTAGCTAAGTTTAATATAGAACTATAATCTAGAGAGAGTACCTCTTCGAAACAGTTGTTAACTGGTAAATAAATTAATAATTTTGTCAGGTTGGCATTAAGTTGAGTTGACTTTGTTAGGTTGGCACCAAGTTGAAGATTGAAATGCATTTATCGCGGAAAAATTGATTGGGCACTGCTACTTCAATCAGAGCTATTCCTGGGAATATTATATTACTAGCCATCAGGCTCGCTTCGCTCGCCATATCCGTTTAGCCAGACGTTTAGTCTGGACCCCCGACTGGAACGTGCTCCAATGCTCAAATGAAAAATGCAGGCGAGCGAAGCGAGCCTGCTGATCTCGTTCTTAGACGATCCAGTCGGGGATCCAGGGGGCGGAGCCCCCTGGCTAGACGGATATGGCGTGCGAAGCGAGCCTGACGGCTAGTTTATTTATAAATTCATAAATAAATCATTCTCAACTCATTATGAATCATTGGGAAAGGATCAACATGCCTGAATCTCGAAACTGTTCCTTTCCCAAATTTGATAGAATTATCATTCCACATTTAAATAATAATATAAGGTAATATTGATGATGAGGAATTGATTGTAAGTGGGTTCCTAAGCACGCACCTGTAGAGACAGACGACATTGGCAGCACAGTTGACGAGTAGTGTAGGATCACGAGCCTCCCGACTGATCCACGCTCGCCAACTGATGCAGGTCACCGGACACCCCTCCTGCAGGGTCACCCTGCGACACCGCTGCAGTTTGGCACCACCGCCACTCACCACGAACACAAACGAAGTTATGGTGCCCTGAGAAATATCAGAAATATTCAATAAATTGATCAGGGTAACTGGTATTGTGCCCTAAAATCACAATTCATCCATTAGGACACCTGTTACAGAAAACAATGGAAGTTATAGTTCAAATCAATCTATCAAATCAGTATAATGGTACTCGTCCCACACACAAGTCTAAGAATTATATGGGACATTTTCCTTTATTGTTGTTGTTTTGGTGCAAATCAATTATGTATTTTGGGGCTATATTTTGTATAGTTTTTTGGGCCATCGGTTGGTGGCTGTGTAGTGGTTGTTTGTTATTAAATAATATATGAATTACAAATTTTCTACAAATTTAGTATGACCTAGCAATAGTATTCTTGGTAGATAATGCAATATATATTTTGGTGTGAACTGATTTTTAGTCCTATAGCCTAAAAAGAGTTATGTATGTATTCTTGTGCACTGTATATGACAATAAAGAATGCGCCTCAAATGCCTACATATACACTGTATATTTCCAAATTCTTTGAGATGTGTAGTTTTCGGTAATTATTAAATTGAATTGACAAGAATTGAAACTTAGAAAATTGAATCCATATGGTTCAATATTTCTATTCATGAGTTTGTCAGCTGTATTATTTCTTAGCAAAATGCAGAATATTTGCAAGCTCGAAAGTTTTATGATAAGTTCAATAATCAAGAATAATTCAAGTGTTAAAAAAATCAGCTACAACAGGTTGGGTTACGTCAGAGTTAAGGTATGATTATGAGTTTAATAGTTGGCCTCCACATCATCCCTTTAATTTTTCATAAAGAATAATGGATATAATACAATGTATCCAACTTACCTAATTGTGCAAAAAATGTGCAAAGTCAAAATTCCACAAGCGAGATCAAATTGGGCATAATGTTTCCATTCATATTGCATAAATGGGGGTTTCCCCACCAATTATTGATTGAAGATAATTATAATACTACAAGACTTAACCTATTTCGGACTATGTGTAACGCTATCTAAATTTGGGAGAGGAATAGCACAAGGTTGCTTTATTTTTTCTCTCCCTATCATTTGTGATTATGTACTTATTGTATCAATCAATAAAGAATGAATAAATAAAAAGTGATCAATTCTCAACGATCTTGAATGAGAACACTTCCAATGAATACTCAATAGTTGTATGACCAAGGACCTAAGAAATCAGTTCAATTTATTTAAGGACCTTAAGGCCCTTGGGTGGGCCGTCCACTAGAACCGCTTTCGTCCGAACTAGCATAGGCCAAAAACCACCGAACGCGACCAAACGATCCCCCAACAAAGAAAGGAATAGATGCTCGGCCATTACAACAGGTTCATACGGCCGTGCACGGCCGTCTCCGGCCGATCAATTTTTCGATCGGAAATGAATAGGATTTTCCGGCTCTATCCAGTCGAACTAACTAGTCGAGCTGAGATAACAATGTGTTCCTAACCTAAAATTGTTTCACAGTCTTGTTTGTTTTTGAAATTGATCAGTTTAATGAAGTTGTAACTATGGACAATGAAACGTTGATAAGTTTGGTTCAAGAGCATGTTTCATTGTGGGATAAGCGAGACAAAAGATATCATCGTCGTGATGCTCAAAGGAATCTGGGGACAAAGATTGCTGAACAAATTGGATCTGAAAGTAAGATTATTGTAATGAATAACTAATTTAGTGGATATTTGTTAATTCAATTTTCAAAATCTCAATATAATCACTATTTACGAAAAATTTTGGTGGCTATGATAGTAGTTAATTCAATAATTGGCAACTAGACTGACGTAAACGGTTCCAATGGACGACCATATTCGGCCGAATTAACGACTGGAAGATTCGTCAGATCCAACGGCCGAACGGAACGGTTGAATACGGTTCCAGTGGACGGTTACCCTTGAATAAAAAAGGACCGAAGAATACAGTTACCTTATTGGTTCCCGCCCACAACAGATGACCACTAGCGTCGACAGCCAATGAGAGCACTCTCCCCTCCACTCTGCTGCTACCACCTCCGCCACCACTTCCTCTGCCCTGGTAGATGCCAGTCGAGATGTTCACCAGGTCAACAGAGCCTTTCGAATTGCCCGCCTAATATAAGTTGCACTAAAGTCAAGGAACAATCAGAATCGTGGAGATAATTAGAGTGAAATAAAGATACATCCTATATAGTGAGGTCCACGTTATAATGGCAGTGGAGAAAGATAGGAGAACAACGTTCACTGTCTTGTCAATGCCTTCTACAGACGGTAGCTGAATATATTCGCCCCAGTTCGGAAGTTTTGTATCAAATTATGGTGTTGTGTATCAATTTTAGATGATACTGTATCATGTGTGGTGATACTGTATCAGTTTATGATGATACTGTATCATTTATGGTGATACCAAAGAGAAAAGATAGAATAAGAAGATATGTAATGGTATAGGGCGTTTATGTTCCATATTTCACTGTTAACTCAAGCCGATAGTCCTATAGTGAGGTCCACGTTATAATGGCAGTGGCGAAAGATAGGGGAACAACGTTGCCGATCCTCTGTCTTGTCAATGCCTTCTACAGACGGTAGTTGACACAGGTTTATTGATGTAATATTAACTGTTCATTCTCGTTTAAGATAATCAATTATATTTTATTAAGCAAAACATTATATTTTTCAATTATTTCATAATGAATATTCATGATAAAGATGGAATATTTTGTTAATTAATTATTAATATTCTACATTGTTGAAAGACGATCTGGTAACAGAGAAAAGCGAGAAAGAGATAGCGCTATCCGCTTTGTTGAATGATAGAAAATGATAGCAATCCTTGCTATTCTTGTCTTTCATTCAACAAAGCAGATAGCGCTATCTCTTTCTCGCTTTGCTCTGTTGCCAGATCGTCTTTCAACAATGTAGAATATTAATAATTAATGAACAATAGCTCTCATGTTCATAGGGTTGATGTTCAGCTAAATAACTCAATGAGAATGATAGGTGGTGTTCTAAAATCTACCCCTGTGGAATGGCTCCCGGTGTTGAGTCACATCCCACCCCCAAATCTTCGACGCATGAATGCCCTCACTAGAGAGTACAAGAAGATACAGGAAAATCGAAGCCTGCCAATACATGAGGATATACAAGATGCCAATCAGAGCCGTCTGCAATCTCGTAAGCCACCGGTTAGGACGGCAATTACAGCCTTAGATTCAGGTTTCCGTTAACTAAGGCCTGGCAACAAGCGTGGTCAGCAAGCAGAACATTGACATCCCATTTGTAGCCAAAAGGCCACCAGGCTTCGATTACCTCGTAAAACATGGTCGGCATTGAATAGGGTACGAACTCGTCATGGTAGATGTGCCTATCTGGGGGAAGGCTGACTCCCGTTTCTGTGTGTGGAGCAGTCCAGACTGTGAGACACATAGTGGAGGAGTGTCCCAGATCAGCATACACGGGTGCACATGGAGATTTCCTGGTGGCTAAACCAGCATCAATAGCCTACTTAAATACCCTGGAAGCATGCCTTTAGTTTCCAGGTCAAAAGTGACTAAGATATTTTTCGCCACACTGCACAGAAAGCAGCTGTTTTCCAGTCCCTACTTAGATCTGAAAGATATTGTTTGCAGACGACTCTCGTCTGACGTCAGAACAGGTTTCTTTCCGGCCTAGGCCGGAAAGAGTACCCTTTCCAGCCGCTAACATTGAACTAAGAAAGGTGATCAAAAAACAGCTGATCAAAAAACTCTTTTTGGCTCTCAATCTTTTCTAGTCCTCGGCCTACGGCTCGGACTTGAAAACCGATTTCGAGCCAGAAAAATCTCATTTTCTGCTCTAGGTGCGAAATATACTATTTATTCGTTTTATGAATTTTCTATTGTTTTATTTTTTTTCAAATTTCATGATTATAAATGTGTTGTGGATGCTGCCATACGCTAAATAAATAAATAAACAAATATTTCATCTTAATTATGAAAATTCATTATGAAATTATTGAAAAATATAATATCTCACTTAATAGAATATAATTGATTATTTTAAACGAGAATGAACCGTTAATATTACATCAATAAACCTGTATCAGCTACCGTCTATAGAAGGCATTGACAAGACAGAGGATCGGCAACGTTGTTCCCCTATCTTTCTCCACTGCCATTATAACGTGGACCTCACTATAGGACTATCGGCTTGAGTTAACAGTGAAATTTGTAACATAAACACCCTATACCATGGCATATATCTTCTCATGCTATCTTTTCTCTATGTATCACCATAAACAGATACAGTACACATGACACAGTATCACCACACATAATACAGTATCAACTAAACTTGATACTGAACACCATGATTTGATACAAAACTCCTAAACTGAGTAAAATATTAAATTCATTTCATGTTCAAATCAGTTATTTCAATAATGAGCCCGTTCTGGGTACATAGAATGTGGTAAATTGTCCGATTCACAATTTACCAGGTGAAAAGTTTCGCGTCCCATGGGAAAAATTTCGACAGATTCTGTACCAGAAACCAGTTCCAGTTCCAAATTCCTGCCCCACAGTCGAAGCTTGGTAAATTGTGACAGTTCAAACTATCCGAGCTCTCATAAGTCGATTGAATTGTAGTCTGCTTGCTTCTCTGCGCTTGCGCTGATAGCTTGTTTGTTTACCATAGAATAGCCCACAGTATAATTATAGAAGAAGACGGTAGGTGTCACGCGCATGTTTGTGCTAAATTTCCGGTGGAGCTGACGTCATTTTATATCCAATCATCTGTTTTTAATAAATAAGTTTCATAAATTGCCAATAGTTGTTGAAAACCTCGGTTGGTGGCGATGACGTAATCTAGCTGGCTGGCCACTGCGCATACATTTTATGACCCCTACCGTTTTCATCTAAATACCGTGGAATAGCCTATAACGGTGCATTTTGATACACCTCAAATTTATTTGCAAAAAGAATTACTAGGTCTCACTGAACGAAACCAGAAACATTATCAACTGTATTATCAGTCGAATAATAGAGATAAGATAATAACGATTCTAAATACTATGATTATTAGCAACCATACGTAAATGAAAGTCATTTTTTAATTATTCAATAAAAGTCATAATAAAGGATTGAGGTTAGGTTCTTTGGTAATAGTGCCTGTCGGCAACATTAACAGCGGTCAAGCCGTATATCTGAAATTCAGTCAGATACCTTCCAGCAAAATAATTGCAAGCATACAGTACTCAATAAAACGAGGACAAGGGAGTTTTGTAAATTCTAGCATGCCAAATAAGGGACATAAAACGTTTGAAAAAATATAAAAAATACTTAAATCTCATTTGCTCTACCGACTACTGCCAGCTGGGCATATGTAAGTCAAACACGGCTTTACAAGCCATAAAATACATAACCAACAAAATTATGTTTGTTCATTAAATGAATTTTTTTCTATAGAAAATTTGAGAGTAATGGAATAAAAGAAATGCACACTTTTCTAGACGGTAAGTTTGTAAAACAGCCTTTCTTCATTCACGCAGCTAGTAAACGACACATTTTAGTGTAAATCAACTTTATATGTGCGCGCCAAAAGCTTAAGCCAACGATTTTGAAATGGCGTTACATGGGAACATTTTGCACTAGTCACGTGATGGAACAATTTACGATTGGAACTGGAACAATTTACTGTACACAGAACGTACACAGTGTTTTTGTTTTGAAAATTGAACTGTACAATGGCAAGTGGAGGTTTTGATTTGATTGATTTGAATTTGATGAAAGGATACAATGACAATGTTGTTGTTGGTGGGGTGGAAGAGGCAGGCTAGCACTTGTGCACCTTGAGGATCTGGCACAGAGCGCAGTCGCGCCTTGGCCGCCACATTCCACAAGCAGATGGTTCCGTCCAGCGAACAGCTGACTACAAGGTCATTGGCCACTGACCAGTCGAAGCCTGCAACCAATCACATTCATTCTATAAAAATAATTATTCTTTTCATTAATTCGTGTTATTGAGTTATGTCATGATAGCATGAGAAGATATCCCATGATGATTTGCAGAATTAATTCGAAGTTTAGAAGTGTTGTATCAAATTATGGTGTTGTGTATCAAGTTGTGGTGATACTGTATCATTTATGGTGATATGCCATGGTATAGGGCGTTTATCTTCCAAATTTCATTGTTAACTCAAGTCGATAGTCCTAGTAGTTGTTTTTGGTGAAGCTATGTGACACTGGTAGTCTCTAATACTGTGCCGTTCTTACACTCTTACACTCCCAACAAAACAGTAATAATAGACAGTAGTCGACAGTAATCGGCTTCAGTTAACAAAAAATCGGTTTGAAATTTGGAATATGAACGACATTTACCATGGGATATCCTCTTGTGCTATTATTTATCTAGAATTTTTTATTAAGAATATATCCCATGATATAGCTCATTTATATTCGAAATTTCAAGCCGATTATATTGACTAATTTCTATTATTACTGTTTTGATGGGGTGAGAGTGTGAGAACGGCACAGTATGAGAGACTACCAGCGTCACATAGCTTCACTGACAGCAACTACAGCGACTATCGGCTTCAGTTCACATTGAAAATTGGAACATTAACGGCCTATAAGAAATATTGTGCCTTTAAGAATCATATAACATGGGATATTTTCTTGTGCTATCTTTGTCTATGCTTGAACGTAGAATTTATAACTTGAAATTGACTCATACAGATCTATTAACTTTAGATATGCTAGCACTTTGACTTGTCTGACGCCGTTGAGGCCAACCAGACGTAATATAAATCTATCTATCTATCTATCTATTAACTTGAAGGTGAAAGGTTACCTGTGACAGCATTAGTGTGGCCTATGAACATGCAGTGGAGTGTGGGAGGGGTGGAGCCGACGTTGCAGACAGAGAGAGTGCCATCCATGGACGCACAACCCAGTAGAGATCTGTCATTGTTGGCGAATTTTAACATTGTTACTGCCCCTGTATGCTGTAACAAATTTATAAAATCAAAACAAAATCAAACATAACACAAATCAAACCAGCGATAATAATTTAATTGTATTATTAAGGATGTGATCACAATATATAGATCGTATGAGATAGAGACATCACATCATTTTCTTTACAAAGTAAAAGTCATACATTTAAATTCAGTGCGTCAAGCCATTGAATGAGATTTAGTGTTGCTTGATGCACCTCGTCAATGTTTCCATTGAATTTAAAAATTCACAATAATACCGGGTGTTTTCAAAAAGAATGAACAGTTCTATTTATTTTTAAAAATGGTGCATACAAACCAATTTTACATCAAATTACTCACGGAAGTATCAAGTTTATGATAATGTATTATGAGTGTTCAACGTTACGGTCAACGTTAAAGATCGTGTTTATGTTCCTCCCTTAGCACTTGATATTGATAAGCTTCAGATTTAAGGAATTATGATATATATTAAGATCACTGCTATTTTTATTTATGCTGAGGGTGATGCCCACATGAGATCTAGGCTTGTGCGTGGGTAATGAGACGGATGATAATGAGAGATGAATGGACCTACTGTTTTAGGTTGGTTCCGAACTACTATAGTGTGGTCCACGTTATAATGGCAGTGGATAAATATAGAAGAATAGCGATGCCAATTCTCTGCATTAATTAATCATATTTCTACACTGTCAAAAACATTATTGTCATCGTTGTGGACCTCGAAAAGGATAGTACCACCGGCTATGTCTGTTGATAGACAAGGATAGCAATACCAAAGTTGATAAAATACTGTCATTATAACGTGGACCTCACTATATTTACTATAGAAGGCGGTGAGAAATTAAAAGTGTCAACAATACTCTCCTATGAGATCCACTGACTTTAAGGGCCAAGCCATACAAAGCGTTTTTTCAGGCATTTTTAGATGAGTCGTCAGGGCAGAAAGCTCTCCGATTGGCTGATTATCAGCTGATTCCCGAACACCAAACCAATCAGCCAATTAGAGAGCTTCCTGCTGTGCCGACTCGTCTGAAAACGCCTGAAAAAAAACGCTTTGTGTGGCTTGGTCCTTGGCGATTATATACAAGGTGCAGCAGGTTTCCTTCTTAATTCAAGTCGGAAAATGCTCCAACGATTTTGATCAAATTCATACCTAAAATACTCATCGATAAGCTCTATCAACTGCCACAAGTCCCATACAGTATCTGTAAAAATTTCAGGAGCTCCGCCCCATCAATGCAGATAGATTCCCAATTATCAGGCTTCAGATACAATTGAAACAAAGAAAATCAAGTGGAGTAGATTGAGCATGAAAATCTCTACAATTAATGTTCAGTAACATTTTCACCTAAAATTGAAAATAAGCTTTAAATTCGAGAAAATGTGATTATTCAATTGCAAATTAATGTTGATTCTATTAAATCATTCACTATGAAGAGATAGCAGACCTCATGTTTGTCTCCAGCGTTATTGCCCTGTCACCAGCTGGCTCAAATATTTGAATAGTAGACTTGAGATGCGCGGGAACACTAGCGTCAGGTGATCAATTTTCATAACGGCAAGGAAAGTTGTGTGAGTGCGCCACACCAGATTTTTTAGAGTTCATTCAAAGTTTGGAAGTGTTGTATCAAATTATGTTGTTGTGTATCAAGTTGTGTTGATACTGTATCATATGTGGTGATACTGCATCATTTATGGTGATATGCCATGGTATAGGGCGTTTATGTTCCAAATTTCAATGTTAACTCAAGTCGATAGTCCTAGTAGTTGTTTTTGGTGAAGCTATGTGACACTGGTAGTCTCTAATACTGTGCCGTTCTTACACTCTCACCCCAACAAAACAGTAATAATAGACAGTAATCGACAGTAATCGGCTTCAGTTAATAAAAAATCGGTTTGAAATTTGGAATATGAACGACATATACCATGGGATATCCTCTTGAGCTATTATTTATCTAGAATTTTTTATTAAGAATATATCCCATAGTATAGCTCATTTACGTATAATCCAAATTTCAAGCCGATTATGTTGACTACTTTCTATTATTACTGTTTTGATGGGGTGAGAGTGTGAGAACGGCACAGTATGAGAGACTACCAGCGTCACATAGCTTCACTGACAGCAACTACAGCGACTATCGGCTTCAGTTTACATTGAAAATTGGAACATTAACGGCCTATAAGAAATATTGTGCCTTTAAGAATCATATAACATGGGATATTTTCTTGTGCTATCTTTGTCTATGCTTGAACGTAGAATGTATAACTTGAAATTGACTCATACAGATCTATTAACTTTAGATTTAGATATGCTAGCACTTTGACTTGTCTGACGCCGTTGAGGCCAACCAGACGTAATATCTATCTATCTATTAACTTGAAAGTGAAAGGTTACCTGTGACAGCATTGGTGTGGCCTATGAACATGCAGTGGAGTGTGGGAGGGGTGGAGCCGACGTTGCAGACAGAGAGAGTGCCATCCATGGACGCACAACCCAGTAGAGATCTGTCATTGTTGGCGAATTTTAACATTGTTACTGCCCCCGTATGCTGTAACAAACCAATCAAACATAACACAAATCAAATCAAACCAGCGATAATACAATTAAAATTGAAAACTAAGGGTGTGATAACAATAACACCGGGTGTTTTCAAAAAGAATGAACAGTTATATTTATTTTAAAAATCTGGTGTGGTGCACTCACACAACTTTCCTTGCCGTTATGAAAATTGATCACCTGACGCTAGTGTATTCGTGCATCACAAGTCTACTACTCAACGATATGAGACAGCTGGTGATAGGTCAATAACGCTGGAAACACACAAGGTCTGCTATCTCTTCGTAGTGAATGATTTAATAGAACCAACAGTTGCCAATAGTTTGCAATTTAATAATCACATTTTCTCGGATTTCAAGCTTATTTTCAATTTTAGGTGAAAATGTTACTGGACATTAATAGCAGAGATTTTCATTCTCAATCTTTTCCACTAGAAATTTTCGTTTAAATTGTATATGAAGGCTGATAATGAGAATCCAAAATCAAACTTTGCATAGATGGGGTGAAGCTCCTGAAATTTTTACAGATATAGGACTTGTTGCAGTTGATAAAGCTTATCAATGACTATTTCAGGTATGAATTTGATCAAAATCGTTGGAGCCGTTTTCGAGAAATCGCGAAAAACCCTGTTTTTGACAACATTTTCGCCATTTTAGCCGCCATCTTGGATTGCATTTGATCGAAATTGTTCGTGTCGGATCCTTATAGTGTAAGGACCTTACGTTCCAAATTTGAAGTCATTCCGTTAACTGGGAGGTGAGATATCGTGTACACAGACGCACACACATACAGACCAATACCCAAAAACCAGTTTTTGGACTCAGGGGACCTTCAAAACTTATAGAAATTGGGGTACCTTAATTTTTCTCAGAAAGCAATACTTTCCTTACCTATGGTAATTGGGCAAGGAAAGTAAGAAATGGTAGCCATAACAGAATAGGAAATAGGCATTTAAGAAGATGAGAGTGTAGACTATTATAAGAAGGCTATTGAGATTATAAGATTATGCTGAAAATTATTATAGAGATGACATTTTTTCAAGCAATTATTTCAAAATATTCATAACTCAACTAACCTAAAACTCAATTCATGGATAGAGCAGAGCAGACGACGCAAACACAAGCGGTGTCTCTACTTGCATATTATTTAACGCTTACTTGAGCTATAAAAACAAATTAAGGGCACAAAGGCGAATCAGCTGATGAAAAATATTTAAAATACGTGTGCATTTGCTCCAGAGTTTAGGAGCATATAGTAAGAGTATAAGGTAAAGCTTATTCATATACAAATGAGCAAATGCTTATACTTCTACCTTATGCTCATGAGCAAAACCTTATGCTCCATGCTCTTGCTCATGAGCATTTGCTCTGGTTTTATTCATATGGGCCAATAAGTATGAAAAAGAATAAAGTATTTATAAATAATATTTAAGTAACACTATAGCCTACCTGATCGAAAATATGATGCACCCCAACGAAAGCATAATTCTCAGCTATGGAGTTTCCCCCAACTATGGCTCTGGATGCATCTGCCTCCTTGGTAGGCACTACTCCCTCTTTGCCTGCAGTAGGCACTGTACCTCCTCCTCCTCCATCATGGATTCCCCCCTCACCCCACCCTGCGCCGCCAACGCAGTCGGGAGATTCGCTCACCTAGAAAAACGGTCAAAACAGATATCAACAATTTGTCATTTACTACTGAATTTGGCTCTACAGACCTGGGTGGACTTTGGCCTCTTCAACATGGTCACCTGTCATAAATTAGTGATTTAATATCGGGTGATCCAAAAGGGCTTTACAACTTTGAAAATTCATATAAATCATATCAAACAAGGTACAGAGCTGGTTTTGGTGTTGTTTTAAAGGAAAAAACTTGTTTTTTTACCTTGAACTAAAGATTACCTTTCTATGTGACTTCCGATGGTTATCCTGCAGACATCCCATCGATAGTCGATTTCTTCCCAGACTCGTACTAGCATTTCAGGTGTAACTTGCTCAACAGCAGCGCAAATCCTTGCTCTAAGTTCAGGTAGAGGGGCTGGCAAAGGAGGTATATACACCATATCTTTCATGAAACTCCACAAGAAAAAGCTCCAGTCTGGAGTCTGGGGAACGAGGGGGCCATGCAATTGGCGCATTACGGCCAATCCACTGATTTGGAAAGCGGTCATCAAGAAAATCCCGGAATAGAATAGAATTTTATTAGTCATTCAATATTTACAAAAAATACATCGACTTCGTCAAAATACATCTTTTTTCGGACGTCAGTCAGATAGTGTGGTGGTGCGCCATCTTGCATAAAGAAAACATGGTGTTATCGGTTATCCTCATCGATCTGAGGTATCACAAATTTTTGCAACATATCAAGGTACACTAAGCCGTTTTTCAAACCAAAACACACAGCTAGCACGCTCGGGTCCAGTGTGAGATATATGAATCAAGCCGGTTTTAAAACTCAAGTTAAAAAGCTGCTAACAGAGAACCCATTATATAATGTAGAGGAATTTCTCAATTTGCCCGTCGATGTAGTGAATACTTATTTTGTGTGATGATAATATATATTTATAATGGCTCAGTAGTTTTATGGGATTATTCTTGACGACACCTAATGTACATTAAATTGTATTTATTGGTGGATTAACGTATTCTATTCATGACTGCCGCTAGCGCTTGAGCGACGCGACCAGGCACTAGCGGACTACGCGAATCAAAACGTACCTTGTTTAATACAATTTAAAGGAATTTTCAAAGTTGTAAAGTCCTTCTTGAATCACCCGGTATAATTGATTTATAAATATTTATATATTATTATCTATCTAATCATTATCACAAGTGAGACATAACGTGAGATAAATAAATAAATTGGTGTTTCCTATAATGAGATTCATATTATATTATATTATATTATTTACAGCATTCAATTGGGAGTAGTTTAATAATTAGTATAGAGATATATATAATTAGAGTACCTATATAATATAGAGTAATATAATTAGAGTGTATTAGTTTAATAATAATTATTCAAAGTATTTTAGATGTGAATAGATGTAAAATTTATTATTATGTTACTTCATATGATTTGTAATTATATCAACAAATAATAAATAAATAAATAAATAATGTTAGTGAAAATGATCGGATAACAGCGTTGCCAAGTCCCACATTTCCACCGCCTTCTATATTGATATCATGATCCATGTCATCCCGGTTTCTCTGATAGAATATTAATAGTTGATAATAATCAATTATATTTCTAAATAAACGATTTGGCAACGGTACGGAGCTAGGAAAGGATAAACCTATCTGCTTCGTCTAATGACAGACAAGGATAGCAACACCAATATTAATCATGTACAGACTTTGGAACGTGAATCTCTCTATAGGAGAACTAGAAATAAAAAATCAGACATAACCTACGTATTGTGCATCCATTATGAACCCTATTCAAATCTAAAATACTTTGAATAATTATTATCAAACTAATATACTCTAATTTTATTACTCTATATTATATACTCTAATTATATATATATCTATACTAATTATTAAACTACTCCCAATTGAATGCTGTAGATAACCCTGAAGACTTCTGCTACTGCAAATATTGACAACAGGGTAAACAGCTAGATGGAAATTCGATGAGCGCTACTATACAAAAATTATTTTTTCCTACAGATACCCTGAAAAGTGACCATTTGTGCACTGATTGCAGGCTGCAAAGAATCACTTTTCCGCACTAGTGCGCAAAGTGAGTACTTTGCGTACTCCAGATTTGCAGCATGACAACGCAAAATAGTTAGTAGGTTATATGGAGCACCAGTGCAGCAAAATCAAAATGAAGTTGGTAACAGTGACTGCTGTGGCTGCTATAGTGAGCAGAGGTGCAACCAAGCACAACGCGCTAATTATTATTCATTATATATTATAACCAAGGACAACGACAGCACAGTGCCACCACAGCACACACCAAACAGCTGCCCCCCGCCATTCAAACACACATACATTATTCAGGCAATTTTACCCATAATTACCCACTTTTCATATTCAATGGTAACTGTAGGAAAAATTTAATGTGAAATACGTGCGCAAAGTTGGTTTGCTGCACTCAAGAAACCATTCCGCCCTCGCCTACGGCTCGGGCGTAAACGTTTCTTTCGATGCAGCAAACTGTCACTTTGCGCACTAGTTGCACAAATAACTATTTCGCCACACTGCACAGAAAGCAGCTGTTTTCCAGCCTCTACGTAGATCTGAAAGACATTGTTTGCAGACGACTCTCGTCTGACGTCAAAACAGGTTTCTTTCCGGCCTAAGCCGGAAAGAGTATCCTTTCCAGCCGCTAACATGGAACTAAGAAAGGTGATCAAAAAACAGCTGATCAAAAAACTTTTCATTATTTGTGTTCATTATTCAATAATTAAAACATTTATAATAATATCATCTTATTGTCATTTGAAAGAATAAAAAAGTATAAACTCAACCTCCCACATAATTGAACATCATCTTTTAGGTTATTTAGACAAATCAGAATGAAAATAAAAATACTTGGACAATTTTCTGATATTCAGATTACCTCAGATTTGCTAGAGCTATCACCTTCCACTTCTGCTTTCGGAAGTGCTTAGTAAACAACTATTCTCATATATTGTTTATTTTTGTGTTTGGCGGAAAACATATTCAGATTACCTCAGATTTGCTAGAGCTATCACCTTCCACTTCTGCTTTCGGAAGTGCTAAGTAAACAACTATTCTCATACATTGTTTATTTTTGTGTTTGGCGAAAAATAGCGTTCGCACCAAGGGCAAAAATGTTTTTCCGGCTCTCAATCTTTTCTAGTCTAGAAATCTTGAAAACCGATTTCGAGCCGGAAAAATTTCATTTTCTGCTCTAGGTGCAAAATATACTATTGACATACTTACTCAATTGCAGCTGTTTTCCATGAATTAAATCAAGCCGGTAAACAGCTGTTTGCAGAACAAGAGAACATGTGATTTTCATTACAGTATACTATACTGTAAAGAGATCATATGTTCTCTTTACATTCGAGTATGTTAGGACTCTACTGAGTCCTAATAATATCTGAGCAATTAATATACTAACTCAAGTAATAAAAGAACTCATTTAAGGAGTTTCAAGTTATAAGAACTCATCTGAAATCTTACTTTCGGCCTTTACCTTACGGCCTTTATTATTTTATTTGAGCTCGAAGGGTCTGTATGTTATGAACTAGAGCACCAGGTCATGTTTATAGAATGCAGTAGCTCGAGCAGCAGCAGGTAATGGTTTCTATTTATCAGCAATATTATTCTTCCTCAGATAAGTATGACAAAAAATATTGTACGGTAACGTATTTACCGCATTCGTATGATAATTCTTCCCTCAACTACGTTTCAGGCAGAAACAATCATACTTATGCAGTAAATCATAGTTACCGGACTTGTTACGTAAAGTACTATTGTCAGCTCGGGAACAAATTAATGCGATTTCCAATTTATTTCCATCTGTAAAATACTTTGATTTAATTGCAAATCTGAATAATTTAATAAAAAAATATGTTTGAAAAATGAACTTGAAAACCAACTTACCCTACTACTGCTTCTAGCACTGATGCTCCTGCTATGTAGACTAGTCTGGTCGAAAGACGTTCCATATCTTTGTTGCAGAAGTTGTGAACGAATTCGTAGGTACTGTCTTTTGAAAGCCGATTCCTGAAAATTAAACCAGAATTTCATGAAAAATCTGTGCTAGAATGAACGTTTTATGTAGTGAGATTAAGGGGAAACGTCAGCAACAAGAGGTGATGAAAATTAATTTGTAAATCCTGTTTTTTAAACGCTTATTCCCGAAAATTAAACCAGAATTTCATTAAAATTCTTTGCTATAATAAACGTTTTATGTAGTGAGATTCAGAGAAAACGTCAATAACAAGAGGTGATGAAAATTAATTTGTAAATACTGTTTTTAAACGCTTATTCCTGAAAATTAAACCAGAATTTCATTAAAATTCTTTGCTAGAATGAACGTTTTATATAGTGAGATTAAGGGGAAACGTCAGCAACAAGGAGAAATGACAATTTATTTGTAAATACTGTCTTTTGAACTTTGATTCCTGAAAATTAAAACAGAATTTCTTGGATTATCTGTGCTAGAATGAACGTTATCTATAGTAGAATTCAGGGGAAGAGCCAGAAACAAGAACTATAATGAAAACGTATCCGTGAATATTTATTTATTATTTTACAAAGGCGACTTTCTAGAAGTATTTTAAGCCTAGGTGATGATGATGAGATGAATGATAATACAATGAAGGTAGAGTAATGAATAAATAAAAATTATAGGTTATGCTATCTGTGTTTAATTTATACTGTGTTTCAAACGCTAATTCTTGTAATAAACCAGAAATTCTCAAATTAACTGAGCTAAAATAGAAGTTTTTTGTTGTAGAATTTGGGGAAAACCGACTGAAACACGACTAATGAATGTGTAGCCAGAAATTTTATATAATATCTAAGATTCTATAGAATGACGATGAAGTCAACATTTTAATAATCTTAAGTTAGAAATCAAAGTCACAAAAGATGAAGATGAAGGTGAAGATGAAGAGAATATTTTTCTAATCATAAGTTACAAATTAATAATAATAATAATTTTTATTTCCATTGAGATGTGTACAAAAGAACAAAAAACAATATTATATAAAATAATATTAATTACACTGTATGAATAGTTAAGTGATACCATAGAAAAAACAATAGCATAAGTAGATATCTCATGGTATAGGGAATTTATGTCGCAACTTTTACTTTATCTCAAGCCGATTACAGTCGATTAGTGTCAATTCTTACTGTTTTGTTGGGGTGAGAGTGTATGAACGGCACAATATGAGAGACTAACAGCGTGACACATCAGCTTCACGGGAGAGAACTACGTGGACTATCGACTTGAGATAACAGTAAAAGTTGCGACATAAACGCCCTATACCATGGCATATCTACTTACGCTATTGTTTCTCTATGGTGATACAAAAGTCTGTATATAGCTCTAAATTAAAGTCACAAAAATCATTTTTTTGGACTCAGGGGACCTTGAAACGTATAGAAAACTTGAAATCAGGGTACCTTAATTTTTTTGGAAAGCAATACTTTTCTTACCCATGGTAATACGGCAAGGAAAGTAAAAACTTATATTTTATTTGAAAAACAACCAAATGGACGGGGTTTTGTTGATCGTTTGAATTGAAGATCATCCATTATACATTTGAAATTAAGTAACTCTAATGTATCTAATGAGTTAGACTAGGCACACACTAGTTAGTTAAGACAAGATAAGACATGATCAGACACAATACTTCACATAGTTGCTTGTGACGTAACACACACTGATTAGTCATTGCAATTAGACATGACTCCATAAGCAACAATGTGAAGTATTGTGACTAAACGTGTCTAGTCCTGTCTTGACTAAGGCTAGGCACACACTGATTAGTCAAAACAGGACAAGACACGATCAGACACAATAATTCACATAGTTGATTATGACGCAACACACACTGATTAGTCATTGCAATTAGACATGACTCCATAAGCAACAATGTGAAGTATTGTGACTAAACGTCTCTAGTCTTGTCTTGACTGATCGGTGTGTGACAAACCTAAGGCTATGCACACACCGATTAGTCAAGACAAGACTAGACACGTTTAGTCACAATACTCCACATTGTTGCTTATGGTGTCATGTCTAATTGCAATGACTAATCAGTGTGTGTTGCGTCATAAGCAACAATGTGAAGTAATGTGACTAAACGTGTCTAGTCTTGACTTGACTAACTGGTGTGTGCCTAGCCTTAGTCAAGACAGGACTAGACACGATTAGTCACAATACTTCACATTGTTGCTTATGACGCAACTCACACTGATTTAAGAAACCAATTGACTACAGAGATCTTGAGTTTGTCAAGATATTAACTAAATTTTTCTCAACTGTTCTAAGCTAACTAACAGAAAGTAAACAAACAGTTATCACAACAAACAACTATTTCTTTCTAAACTACAACTCACATAAAAAACATTGATTTTACAACATAGATCAAGACATTTTGAAGTGAATATCTTGAAAGAAACCAGTTTATTATCACTTGAGTAAGTCAGGAGATCAACTAACTTCATTCTAAACTGTTCTATGTCAACAAACACAATGTAAACAAACGGTTAACACAACAAACAACTAGTTTTCCCTAGACTACAGCACACAACGACATTTTTCAAAATCTCACAAAAATTATCCAAAATCCAAAACCAACTCACAGACAAACAAGGGTCCGACCAGCTGCGTCCCACACGCCGCATTCTAGTCTTTTTTTCAAAAAATTCTCTCAACTACTCTGTTTCGACGAACAACAGTCGAAAACGGTTTTGATGATCTGGCAAACCAAGAGCAGGGAAGGAGATGTGAATGAGTGCAAGAGAGAGAAAGAGTGAGAGAGAGACAGTCAGAGTATGATGTGATAACCTAGTGACAAATACGTGGAATGGGTTATTGCACTCTATACTCTTGAGATAGTCTTGAAATAGCTTTGTTTGAATGAGAAGCATCAGTTCTATTTATGAAGAATACTGACAGATTTACATGAGCCTTCTCACTCTACATTAAATTTAAGCATCGGTTTGTGGAAAACACTGTAGTGAAATTCACTTTATACTGTGAGCATTGGCTGAATGGGGAACATTCTAATGTTATTTACAGGGAAATACAGACAGTTTAAAGTTGATCTCATTTATACAGGTGTATAGAGGCCTACGGTACTTGAAAATAGTGTTCTATAGTGGAATAACAGAGGAACAATAGCCTAAGAAGATATCCCATGGTATAGGGCGTTTATGTCACAACTTTACTGTTATCTCATGCCGATTACTGTCGATTTTTACTGTTTTGACCGGGTAAGTGTGTATGAACGGCACAATATGAGAGACTACCAGCGTCATAAAGCTTCACGGGAAAGAACTACGTTGACTATCGGCTTGAGATAAAAGTAAAAGTTGCGACATAAACGCCCTATACCATGTGATATCTATTTATGCTATTGTTTCTCCACGGTGGAATTCACTGCAAACTATACTCTGTCCAAATTCGCTTGAGCTCTGAAGGATTAGGCCGACCCTCCTACTACTTACACACACAAGCGCAGTCTCCTTTTGTGTGTGTGTGTGAGTAAAGGGACAGTCTGCCTACCTGTATACTACGTTGTATACATAGTATACCAATAGCGCAGGTAGGCCGGGCGTGTGTGCCTTCGCGTGGGGGAGCGAGGGTCGGCCTAATCCTTCAGAGCTCATGTGAATTTGGACAGAGTATAACAGAATCGGTTGAATGGAAAGGTGTTGATGTTATTATTATGAATGATGTTGACATTTTAAAATGAGCCTCACTTCAGCTAAGCTAGCCGAATTGCGTCAATATTATTACAGGTGTGTGAGTAGGCCTATGTACTTGAAAATGATCTTTACAGTGAGGTCCACGTTATAATGACAGTGTTTGATTAGCAATGGTATTGCTATCATTGTCCATCATTCAACAAAGCGGATAGTGCCAGCTCTTTCTCGCTCTGCTCTGTAGTCAGATCACCTTTTAACAATGTAGAATTAATAATTCATGACCAAAATATTTCGAAGTTGTTTTCCATGATGAAACACTATATAATAACTTTGTTGAAGTTCATACACTGTGTTACTTGTAAATATTTGAAAAAAAACACTTACTTTTCTTGGAGTATTGAGGAATGCATTTCACTCCTGAAGAGGAGCTTCATCAGCCTCTAGGCAAGTAACACAGTGTCAGAACTTCAACAAAGTCAAAATATTTCATCTTAATTATTGAGAAATGTAATTTCTTGCATAATAAAATATAATTGATTATTTTAAACGAGAATGGACAGTTATTACATCAATAAACCTGTATCAGCTACCGTCTATAGAAGACAGTGACAAGACGGAGGATCGGCAACGTTGTTCTGATATCTTTGTCCACTGCCATTATAAGTGGACCACTATATAGTGGACCTCACTATATAGTGACATGCACTTCAAATTGTTAGGCCAGGTTGCACAAAAGGCTGTTAAATTTTAATAATGATTAAATACCACGAGAACTAATCAGAGAAGGTTTTTCTGAAAAGTAATTGAACCTTCCCTCAGAAGAGAAGAGACTTCTCTGATTGGTTCTCGTGGTATGTAATCGGTATTAAAAGTTGACAGAATTTTGTGCAACCAAGTTTAGTGTTAGTGCCGGTTGCACAAAAGCCTGTCAAATTTTAACCGTGATTAATTCCACGAGAACCAATTAGAGAAGCCGTCTTTTCTAAAAGACATTCTCTGATTAGTTCTCGTAAAATTAATCACGGTTAAAATTTGACCGGCTTTTGTGCAACAGGGCCTGAGAGTTATAGTGAGAGTATCACTTTATTTTAAAAATTTTCAGTGAGTTGAGTTGGATAAAATTTACTCATTAATCTAATAGTCAAAAACCATTCATTGATTTTGTTCTACTTTTATTAACATCATGACATCCCCGTTGTTAGAATACGAATAGATGGATAGGATACTGAGTAGCCTACTATAGCTTTTTATAACGCATATAGGATCTGCTAAGTTTATCAGGAAATTGAAATTTTATAAGAAACAAACCTCATTCTTAGCAGATTCCCTCAACAGCTGGTTTCGTCTCCGTATATATAGAGTCCCTGGAAATATAACAGAAATGTATGTTACAATAGAAAACACCATGTGAATTGTAAGGAATTCATTTTGAAAAACATCATCATTTCAAAAACTATAAAGTCATGAATTTATTTGTTAAATTGTAGGATTAATCAAGTGATTCTTTTATTTTAGAATAAATTAAATTTAGGCTACTCTTATAGGAAACATTTCTAAATTATTGGAAAACCTCTACATTCTCATTCATTCGGAAGTACATAATAACGAAGTTAATGAATATTAAAGTCAAGTCATATCTTATTATAATTTGTTATTGTATTGATGAATAGAAAAATAAATGAATAAATGAGAGATATAATTCTACACAAGATTGCCTTCAAGTCCATATTACCATAGAGAAACAATAGCCTAAGTAGATATCCTATGGTATAGGGCGTTTATGTCGTAACTTTTACTGTTATCTCAAGCTGATAGTCCACGTAATTCTTTCCCGTGAACCTTTATGACGCTGGTAGTTTCTCATATTGTGCCGTTCATACACTCTTACCCGGTCAAAACTGTAACGATCGACGATAATCGACAGTAATCGGCGTGAGATAACAGTGAAAGATGCGACATAAACGTCCTATACCATGGTTTATCTACTTACGCCATTGTTTATCTATGATATTACACAAGTACATCGTCTGGGATACCATTAGAAGCCATGTGCAATATAAAACTTGGGTTCATATTACATTGGGACACCAGTGGGACACCATAAAAGAGGAAGAACGTTATCTTACTCCTATAAACTTGGTGTCCCAGCGGTGGCCGGGCTGGCGACCCAAGTGTGATGACACCAGCCAAGTGGGACAAGAACACCTGGTGTTTGGACACCAAAATCTGGTGTCCCTATTGTTATAAACGCAGTAAGAACTATAGTGAAGTTCACGTTATGAGACTATAAATAAGTTCTATAGTGAGGTCCAAGTTAAAATGGCAGTGGTGAAAGATAGGAGAAAAACGTTGCCGATCCTCTGTCTTGTCAATGCCTTCTATGGACGGTAACTGATACAGGTTTATTGATGTAATATCCTGTTCATTCTCGTTTAAAATAATCAATTATATTTTATTAAGAAAGAAATTATATTTTCCAAAAATGCCTAAAGAATTTTCATAATTAAGATGAAATATTTTGTTAATTAATTATTCATCCTACATTGTTTAAAGACGATCTGGCAACAAAGCAAAGCAATAGAGAGATAGCGCTATCCGCTTTGTTGAATGATAGAAAAGGATAGCAATACCATTGTCAATCAAATACTGCTATTATAACGTGGACCTCACTATGAAATTATTGAAAAATATAATTTCTTGCTTATAATAAATATAATTTATTATTTTAAACGAGAATGAACAGTTAATATTACATCAATAAACCTTATCAACTACAGTCTATAGAAGGCATTGACAAGACAGAGGTTCGGCAACGTTTTTCTCCTATATTTCTCCACTGCCATTATAAAGTGGACTATACTTAGTAGAGAGACTATGTAAATATAGACACTGTATGGAAAAGTAGCTAGAGTCTTTTACTGTCCTAGTGTCTCAATAGTGTCCTTAGGCTAGGGCCACACGAGCGCACAAAGTGCGTCTGTTGCAACGTACTTTTTGACGTCCGTTGTAGAAATACATAGAAGTGAATTGGTGACAACACACGAGGTACGTGCGTACCAAGTAACGGAAGTCGTAACGGACGGTGATTTTTGAACTGCGCAGAAAAATGCTACAACGCACGTCGAGACATGCAAAAGTTATTGCTTCGTCTGGTTCAATTGCGTAAAGCCAACTGACGTTGACGCACCACACTCAACGCTCGTGTGGTGTCATTGGCGACGGCCGCAAAAAGTAAGTTGCAACGGACGCACTTTGTGCGCTCGTGTGGCCCTAGCCAAATGATATAGAAGCCTGAAAGTAACCTACCCTTAATAAGTGTTTCAAAGTAGCCTACTCATTTAAAAATTACAACTCATGGAAAATAATGCTGTCTCTATAGCATATATATGTCAATGAACCGTTAGTCAGAAATTACATCTAAGACCTTGCAAGCTACTCTGTGGATTAGTTCATCCAAAACTGAACCACCTGCACACAGGGACAATAGTGACGTTTACTAGAAGTGATCATTAGTGGCTGCTACTAAAATTCTGTTTCTCGTCCCTGTGAGAAAGGGGTTTTATGTAAACTAAATTATTTCATCCAGAACATGAAGACCCCTGCACACAGGGACAATAGTGGCGTCTACTAGACTTGGACAGTACTAGCGGCTACTAAAAGTTTATTGTACCTGTGAGAAGGGGTTTGGACGCTTTGGAAGGGGATGACGTTTTGCCACTACTGGCAGCAACTAGTGGTCGCTACTACTGCCCCTATGTGCAGAGGATTCAGTAATTCAGTATATTCAGTCCATGACCGGCAGTCGCCAGACAGACTTCGTCTAAATATAAAACAATCAATACACAAATAACTAGAGATGGCTGCAGATAGAATGATAGGCCGTCTATAGAAAAAGAACAAGGTCTAAAGCTGTGTTTACACCAAAGTTATTAACAAAATGTTAATAGCTTAATCCTTATAGTTTCTATTAGATTGAACGGAACTTGACAAACACATATGTTCATCATGTGTATGATATGTCATGTCTAATCTAATAGAATCTATAAGGAGTAGGTGGTGTAAGTATACGTCCAGCCTAAAACCTAAAGCTTTTCCTAACATTAGCTACTTATGGCTGCTACCTATAGGTTAAATGCATACGTGAAACTGTGCTACTTTGAACTTGGTTTATTTTAAAAACAATAAAGACCGCAGTTTAATTTTTGTGATTTTGTGCTCAAAATAACATACTAAATCGATCTCAACCAAAAATTTGATGACAGGTTTTTTGGCACTAGACGTACACTTTAGCCGGATTAGGTTACTAACATTTTGATAGTTAGTAACTTTGGTGTAAACGCAGCTTAAATTAACCTGACATATCCTATCTAATATCAACACTGATCAATAAAGACGAACCACTTATAAAATAATGATAATTTGGGTTCAATCTTACAAAACATGATTAAGACTTACATCATGTATTTATCATGATTTATCTTCATCATGATATTTATAAACAATAAGGTTGCTCAGTCTATCTGGCCTATCGTATTACGTCTTTGATCTCTGTCCTTCTACACTTGAAATAAAGCAGCAATTATTGAATTCAATACTGTATGTAGGCTACCATTGATTCATAGTAGCTTAAATTGTAATAATTATGAGATGAAAGCTACTTACTAAAATTAGGATGATTTGGAGCACGATGAGCGTTGAATTTGGCATCCAGAGCAAATATTTGCTGACAAACAAGCATATTGCAATATTGTCTCAAAACATAGAAAATAAGGAAGTCTTGTCAAAAGCTAACCTCACTTTTTGCTTTTCAGTCTTATTGATGACTTGCGACTAATAATTTAATCCTATATTTTGAACAATGTATTCAAGTTCAAGAGTTATCATGTTACTTTGTAATTATATTATGTATGATGTTCTAGAAGAGAAATAATGCAAAAATAATGACAACAAACTGTCAAAAATAGATGACTTGGATGGTAACGAAGTATCGACAATTTGATTATTTTTTTGATAAATCGAATGTCGCAAGAGTCGATATTTAAGTCTCGAGATACATATCGATAGCTGTACCGATCCTCAACCTCTGGTATATCGATATTTTTGTGCTAATTTATGGGCAATTTTTTTTTTAGGGTGTTGCCTTCTGATATTTGATATAGATTATCAGCAAAATCATAGAGTCTACCTTATTTTCTCAGATTTTCTACCAAATATTCTTCAGATATTCTCAAATGATATTGGAAAAAAAATGATTCTCTGATTACCTATAATAGTTAATTGAGATATGAATATTTCAATAAATACTGAATTAGCGCATGAGAAGTTCATCAATTATTGGCCCCTTTGATAGTAATTTTTTGGCAGAAACATTGGGTGGAAGATACCAAAATAAATTCATGCATTGCCCAAATAAGGAGTAGAAGTTTTGAGTACAGTACAGTATTTTATATGCTTCGTTTCTTGCTTCTTAATATTGTATTTATTTGACTTATCATTCATAAAGAGACTGAAAAAAATCGAGCCCTAGAGGATGTAGGAATATAACAATAATTCACCAATATAACTCAACCATTTATTTTTTATCAAACATCTAACTATATTTACAATACATGAGTAATATATATTAATTCATATAACAGGGGATCACAATCATATATCTAATATATTCAATCTGATATAAATCATATTAAAAATGAACTCCTGCTATTCTCTGCATGCTGTGAATATGCTATGATAGTCTATAAGCCTATTATGTGATAGAGAATTATTATTTTTGTTGATAGTGATATGATAGGATAACTAAATTCGTCCATCTATAGAATGGAATAGAATGACTCGTTAATTTTTGTTGACGTGGCGAAGTTTGGACAATAATGTCCACTCTACCACTTAACCACTTTAATTATCACGATTTGCACGATTTATCATTATATTATGACTGTATAAACATGAAGCTTTTACTGTAATTATAAGTTTATCTGTTGTATTTTTACTGTTTGTAATGAATGCAAATAATTAATTACCGTAATCAATATATTTTATAATGTTTCTATAATTTACAAATCAAAACTGATCATGATTTCGTTTAGGTATATCTGATGAAGGTACACATTCTTTTCTAGTGGTTGTATTTATAAATCAATTACAAAGTTTTTAATGCATATTAATATTTTCAATACCCAACTTATTCGTTCTTTAATATTGTTCTATTTACTTGATATTACCATTCCTCTTTATTGAACATAGAGTTCTCTTGATAGATCCACTGATAATTATTTATTACATAGCAAATTTCCCTCAATATTATTTTTTCTTAAACTATTCCATGCATTAACTTGACATTACAATTCCTTTATTATTTTTTTGTAGTTGAGAAGTTGATATTGTGGTAATTATTTATAATAAATGAAAAAGACTAAGAAATTGTAAAAAAAATCTGTGATATTTGACAACTTCTTAGTCTTTTTCATGCATTCCTTTATTAAATATACTTGTTGTAGATACCAAATCTATTACATTTTTACAGATGGAAATAACAACTGAGATATTGCATTTATTCAAATGCTAATGAATTAATATTGATTATTGAACAAAAATCCAAATCAAATGCAGTAAATAATAATTATAACTTCAGCTTCAAAATATGACCTGTGTGGTCATGAAACCATGGTCCTGTGCCAAATAAAACAGTGTAGAATTTGACAACATATGTGTGTTTTTATTCCATTATGGAACGGATCTTCACCATTGACAATGACTCATTCAAACCAATAAGCAAGAAGAACCTGGATGCAAAATGCCGCATCGCACCTCCTGAAGTGTGCATCCAGCTAAAGATTGTCATGAGATGCGCATTAACTATTTGGCGGTACGAAGCTCGCCGGGCCAGCTAGTTATTTATATAATATTATCACTATTGAATGAGAAAGACTTAGAAATTGTCAAAAACCACAGATTTCAAACTACAAAAAACTATATCTGTTTATCAGAGATTGACAAATGGTGTAATAACCGAAACCGTTCTTTCTAAGTATCAATAAATCTGTGGTTTTTGACAACTTCTTAGTCTTTTTCATTCAATATGAAATAATTAACACAATATCAACTTCTCAATTACACTAAAAGTAATATTATTACATTTTAATTTACTACTTCACACCAAAAACAGGTCGGTTTGTTAAATTTATTTATTTATTTATTCATTCATTGTCACAATAAGTTACATCATAATTATTCAGAGTTACACACTGTTTTCATAGATGACTTGTCAATTGCTATAACTACCGGTATATAAATTCAAGCTCAATTTTAATTCTGTTTATATGTTTTGCTGTAGGTCAGCAAAAATATGAAAACTATATAAAAATATCGTTCTTCAATATGGACTCAATCCACTATCTTGCCGGAGTCGTTAAGCGGGCTAAGAAGTTCTGACTGGAAAATAGCAGCAAATAAGTGATTTTTTTTTTTAAATAACAACATACACCATGGTGTATTCGCAGTGTTAACCAGCTGAAAAGAGTTATTCTTCAAACGTATATCATATTAAACATTATACAGAGTGTTAATGATAATCGTATTTCTCCTATTTGTGATATTCAAGAGGAATAGATTGAAGATGGCTGACGTTGTAATCTGTCTTCTTTCCTTAGGGCTACTTTTGAATGTAAATTAAAATATAAATCTGAGTACTATTTTTTACCCTGTTGTATTCTATCTGCTCTGTAGCCTACCAATTTTTTCCTATCAAGTTTTCAAAAAAAAGGTTACATCCAAACAGATCAAAATTCAAATCATGTTGCTATTTCTATTTGCTGTAGGCGTACTTGTGATATTTCTAAGAGGAATAGATCGATTTAAAATTAATTTTTGCAGTTTATCCAGATTTCCTGGTCCTTGTAGTTGGTACAAAGTCCTTGAACCAGTAACGCTCCGTTCTCCAGGGGTTGGCCGCCTGGTTTTCCAGCCACTTTTCGATTGCTGGAATAGTTTCCTCCGCCCATTTCACTCGCATTTTCACGCTTTCCACGGCCTCCTCGGCTTTCTTCTCTGCTCCTTCGCCGAACTGACCTTTCTTGCTTTCGTACAATTCGGTTACCTGTGGAAAAAACATGAAAATTGTGGGTGAAACTATATATGAAATATAATTTTCATCTGTGGATATATGAAATCTTGACTATTAAACGAGAATCCAAATTGAATGCTTCCTTATTTTCTATGGAGAAAAGCATGAAAAATGTGGGCAAAACAATGACATTTTGATTAATGAACGAAAATCCAAATTGAATAGAATTCATTGGTGAATAATATTGTGATGGGAGTATCCAGATAATTGTGGGTGAAACTATATGGAACTTTGATTATTGAACGAAAATTTAAATCAAATATTAACTTATTTGCTTTGGAAAAAAGTATGAAAAATGTGGGCGAAACAACGAAATATGTTGATTAATGAACGAATATTCAAATTATATTTTTATTTTATTTATTTATTTACAATGCAAATGACAATAATGCAATAACATAGGCAGATAAAATAATAAGGTAGTCCTTTTGCTATTTTTATTTTTGTGATATAATATTCATTGGTGAATAATATGGTGATATAAGTATTCAGATATTGTGGGTAAAACTGTATGAAATTTTGATTATTAAACAATAATCCAAATTTGATGTTAGCTTAAATGCTACAGAAAAAAAAGCATGCAAATTGTGACTGGAACTATGAAATGTTAATTAATGAACGAATATACAAATTAAGTAATATAAATTGGTGAATAATATTGTGATAGAAGTATCCAGATAATTTTTGGTAAAACTGTATGGAATTTTGATTATTAAACAATAATCCAAATTGGATGTTAGCTTAAATGCTACAGAAAAAAGCATGCAAATTGTGACTGGAACTATGAAATGTTAATTAAGGAACGAATATAAAAATTAAATAATATAAATTGGTGAATAATATTGTGATAGAAGTATGCAGATAATTTTATAAAACAGTAAGTTATATGAATGATAAGTTGGAGAGGATTAATTATCAATTGAAGGATTAATAATTAATTAAGAGAGGATTAATAATTAATTAAAATATTAACAGGTGTCTCTTTGCAGTGTACTTCAGCCTTCATACTGCTTCAGTATAGCTCGATTACCTATCTCACTAGTTACCAATGTACCTAGAATGTATTCTATGTACTTTGCTAGCTACTTAGAAATTTAAGATAAGCGAGTTTCAAACTAATAATGCTTGAAAATTCCTTGAATATGCTAGTAGATATAGTTTTTACTCTCTAAAATTGATATGGGTTTGAAGTTACAGTACCCTCTCTCAAATTCTACAATAAATCAGTGGTTGAGAGGATTACAAATCTTTCAATATAGATAGTAGAAAGAAATCTCAGATACAAGCTGAATTACTGAACAAAATTGCACGAAGATTCCAACAACTTTTATTTAGTAAAACTGCTGAAGATCTTGAAATGATACAGACGGAAATTATTGAGATATCGCATTCATCCAAATGCTAATGAATTAGTAATAACTATTAAACAAATATCCGAATTAAATGCTGTAAATCACCCCGAAGACTTCTGCTACTGCAAATATTGACAACAGGGTAAACAGCTAGATGGAAATTCGATATTTGCAGTTGCAGAAGTCTTCGGGGTGATTTGCAGCATTTATTCTGGATTTTCGTTTAATAATACATTGTCTTGAGCTTTACTGACCTTCTCTAGTCCGTCCTGACACTTGAATTGTCCCATTGCCATCTGAATGAAGAATTCCCACAGGTTTGTTTGAAGTCTGAAAATTAATATATAGAATTTCTCTATAAAATTAAGATTAAGGTGCGTACAGATATACGGGCCGCAAACATGAGCAATTCACTTTTAATCAGCTGACTATATCTGTATTTCTACAGAAACTGTATAAGATATAGATATAAAAAGCTTGGCATCAGCTGATTAAATGTGAATTGCTCATGTTCGCGGCACGTAAATCTGTACGCACCTTTTATAAATCAAATTAGTGAAATGAGTATCTTAGTTTTCAATTGAATGATTCTAGATTCTCAATTGAATTGACAAATACAGTTCATTAATCACAAAAGTGTTACTACTGAACAACAAAATCTGGAAGAAAGAGAATGAATTGTTCGTTTATTTCACAAATAGAATAAAAGGAGAGGGTGAAGATTAAATTCGATTTCAGCTCTTCTTCTTCTACAAGAGAAATAAATAGAACTGAATTGTTAATCAATTTTATAAATAAAGAGTCATACTTCAATCAGCCTTATAATGGAACTTGTGTATTGGAACACTCTAACAGTATAGAGGGATATGCCTTCTTTAGCGCTGTTTCAATAATTAAGTCTCATAAAATTTTCAAGTATTAAACATCTATGAAGCATTTTCATGAACTCTTGTATTTCGAGAGTCATTCAGTATGTATTTCATCATTGATACATATCTCAATTAATTTTCAATATTATTACAATATATTTTCATTTACAGAATATCCTATTTCAAATAGGATTAATCTATTCGAAAATGTCTCATTCAGCTAGAAAATGAAATTTTGGTACAGGTTTTACTAGTGAAAACAGTTTTGACTGTGATTTTCTTCCAGAGATTGATTGATTGAGTACGTTATTAATGTAGATTACAATATATACTGGCTTATACACTTATATACAATAGCTTACAATACAGAAAAATGATAGATGAATTTACATAATATGGACTAAGAAAATAATTATTGAACTGTATATGATATGAAAAAGCAATTTGTTAGATAATAATTATATTGTAATCCATCTACATAAATTGGCGGAGCTTTGGACATATCAATGTCCATTCTTCGGAAAGAATATTAAAAATATCCTCCCCACTAACTCTCTACCAAAACGTTAATTTCATCAATTAAACTAAGAATTTATTTATCAATGGAAATATTGTAAAAGTTCCAATTAATATGAATATTTAAGAGAAAAAAAAACAGAAAATTGATAAAGTAAAATAATTATATAGGTAGATAAGATCAAATTATTGATTAATAGAATGGAGTAGGCTGAAAGTAGATCAGGGTTATCAACTTTCAGTTATTATAACAGTTGCAGTGGATAATTGAGATATATATATATATATATATATTATATATATATATATATATATATAGATTGATTGAGTACTTTATTATGTAGATTACAATATATATGGCTTATACACTTATATACAATAGCTTACAATACAGCAAAGCTTCAGATGAATTTACATAACATAAATAGAAAATAATTATTATTGAACTGTACAATGATATGAAAAAAAATCAATTTGGAATAACTATACAAGATAATATTGTAATGCATCTACATGAATTGGCGGAGCTTTGGACATGTCAATGTCCATTCTTGGAAAAGAATATTAAAAGTATTCTTCCTAGTAACTCTCTACCAAGAGAGAGAGAGTTTGATTGATTGAGTACTTTATTTATGTAGATTACAATATATACTGGCTTATACACTTATATACAATAGCTCACAATAAAGCAAAATTATAGATGAATCTACATAATATAGACTAAGAAAATAATTATTGAACTGTATATGATATGAAAAAAGCAATTTGGAATAAAAAATGTAGATAATATTGTTATACATAGATTATACCTATTCGAGAGGAGAACCGTTTTCAGGGGAAGATAATTTTTTTTTCAAAATTGCCAAACGATTTGAAAATTTTAGAAGATGTTAAAAGGTTTGGTATTGAGTTAAAGGAATATTTTGTAAGATTATCCCTGTACTCGTTACAGGAGTTTTTATAATATTTTATGTGTATGACATTTGTTTGTAACTAGTATTTAGGCTATATTCCTTAGTATTCTGTGACACTATTCATGTGTATTTTTACATGTTTATGAATAAAGATTTTTTCAATTCAATTCAATTCAATGCATCTACATAAATTGGCGGAGCTTTGGACACATCAATGTCCATTATTCGGAAAGAATATTAAAAATATTCTTCCCAGTAACTCTCTACCAAGAGAGAGAGAGAGAGATAGAGAGAGAGAGAGATAGAGAGAGAGAGAGAGAGAGAGAGAGAGAGAGAGAGAGAGAGAGAGAGAGAGTGTGTGTGTGAAAAAGAGAGTGTGTGACAGAGCTGTTTTTTGACTACTATTTAATAGTGAAAATGTGTGAGATTTTTCCGCACTCACCCCAGTTTGAGAGCATCGAAATTGTTATTTAGATACTCGTACATGGCTTGATGACCTGTTGGCTCACTGGACATAGCTGCCAACATAGCATATCTGTCCGCGTCCGAGAAAGTCTCATTGGCTGCTTCATCCAAAAACATCAGGTTCAAAATCCTGCAGTCAAAAGGAATTATTTTTTTACAAATTGATAATAATCTTTAAAAGTGTTGTAAATTGGAATTATTAAGTAATGTTGGTACCCCACTCATTCAAATTTTGTAATCAATCAATATACTGCCTCATTCAAAAACATCAGGTTCAGAATCCTATAGTCGGAAGGAAAGATCAATTTGTTTAATCATTATGAATAAAAAGGACTACTTCTAGTGGTAGGAAAAGAAATGTTATGAAAGCCTTTTTTCTGCAAAGAACCTCACACTTCTTTTGAAAAAATTCGTTTTTTCTTCTTTTATAATTCTAAAATAAATTGAAAGGCCGATTAGTCTTCAAAAAGTGTTGAAAATAGTGGAGTGAAGAGTAATGGTGGTACCAGGATCTCCTAAATAAATAAAGGTATTTAGGAGGTCCTGGGTGGTACTGCAATAACCATAGAAAAAGTCTGGTGTGGCGTACTCACACAACTTTCCTTGCCGTTATGAAAATTGATCACCTGACGCTAGTGTTCACGCGCATCTCAAGTCCACTACTCTAAGATCTGAGTCAGCTGGTGACAGGACAATAACGCTGGAGACACACGAAGTCTGCTATCTCTTCATAGTAAATGATTTAATAGAATCAACAGTTCCCAACAGTTTGCAATTGAAATAATAACATTTCTCAAATTACGAGCTTATTTCAAATTTTAGTTGAAAATGCTACTGAACATTGATTGTAGAGATTTTCATGCTCAATCTTTTCCACTTAGAATTTTTTGTTTAAATTGTATCTGAAGCCTGATAATTGAGGATCTTTAATCAAACTTTGCATAGATGGGGCGGAGCTCCTGGAATTTTCACAGATATGTGAATTGTGGCAGTTGATAGAGCATATCAATGAGTATTTTAGGTATACATTTGATCAGAATCGATGAAGCCGTTTTCAAGAAAATTGCAAAAAGCTCTGTTTTTGACAACATTTTCGCCACTTAGCAGCCATCTTCAATAATATTGCATTTGATTGAAATTGTTCGTGCCGGATACTTATAGTGTAAGGACCTTAAGTTTTAAATTTCAAGTCATTCCGTTAATTGGGAGATGAGATATCGTGTACACAGACACACACACACAACCACACACACACACACACACACACACACACACCACACACACACACAACACACACCACACACACACACACAACACACACACCACACACACACACACACACACACACACACACACACACACACACACACACCACACACACACACACACACCACACCACACAACACACACACCACACACACCACACACACACACACACACCACCACACACACACACCACACACCACACACCACACACAACACACACACACACACACACACACACACACACCCCACACACACACCAACACACACACACACCACACACACACACACACACACACACAACACACACACACACACACACACACACACACACACACACAACACCACACACACACACACACACACACCACCACACACACACATACAGACACACACACACACACCACACACAACACACCACACACACACACACACAACACACACCACACACACACACAACACACACCACACACACACACACACAACACCACACACACACACACCACAACACACACACACACACCAACACACACACACACAACACACACACACACAACACACACACACACACACACACACACACAACACACACACCACACACACACACACACACACACACACACATACAGACCAATACGCAAAAAAAACACATTTTTGGACTCAGGGGACCTTGAAACTTATAGAAATTTGGAAATTGGGTTACCTTAATTTTTTTCGGAAAGCAATACTTTCCTTACCTATGGTAATAGGGCAAGGAAATATAAGTTTTTTTGACACTTGAACACATATTGTAAACCTATACTGTATCAGCCGTCAGGCTCGCTTCGCTTGCCATTTCCGTCTAGCCAGGGGTCTCCCCTCTGGACCCCGACTGGATCGTCCAAAAATGAGATCAGCGGGCTCGCTTCGCTCGCCTACATTTCTTATTTGAGCATGCTTCATTCCATCAGAAAGTCAAAGTACTTCCACGCTTGATTCAATCACCGATTAATTTAGGACCTTAAGTTCCAAATTTCAAGTCATTCCGTTAACTGGGAGATGAGATATCTTGTACACAGACGCACATACACTCATACACACACACACACACACACACACACACACACACACACACACACACACACACAACACACACACACACATACCAACCAATCCTTTCTTGGACTAAGGGAACTTGAAACGTATAGAAATTTAGAAATTGGGGTACCTTATTTTTTTCGGAAATCAATACTTTCCTTACCTATGGTGATAGGGCAAGGAAAGTAAAAATTATTATTATACAATAATCTATAATGAAGATTATACAGATGGAACAGGTGCAGACTTTAGATTCTAGATGGAATTTGTAACAAGAAAGTTAAAGTTAATTTTTTACCTTAATTTTTTTTTTGGAAAGCAATACTTTCCCTTACCTATGGTGATAGGGAAAGGAAATTGAAAATGAACCACATCATAACAAACGAAGGAGTGGCCGTAGCCGAGTGGATCAGATGCTGGCTTTGTGATTCCTAGGCCCGGGTTCAAATCCCGGCCCGGGCAAGATATTTATCTCGGGCCACTCCCGTGTTTCGGATGGACACGTTAAGCCGTCGGTCCCGGCTGCCTAAAAAGTAGTCGTTAGGTCATGTCAGAGGCCCTGAAATTGATCAGTTGCGACCTGAAAACTCTGACACTAGACCTGAGCCAGCCAGGTCACTCGATATTATTATTATAACAAACGAGACTTGATATGGATTTAATCCAGTTTAAAATGAAATTCCGTTTAAACTGACCCTGTCTGCAAACGGCACTTAGTCTACTTGATCATTGATACAGTGAATGAATTATGAATATTGATTCTATAAAGAGAAATAATAGATGAAAATTCATAATTACTTGATATATCTGGTGGTATCTTTCGAACATCCTCCCAACGTTTTGAGCAGGAAAGATCTCTCTGAAATGGTTCTGTTGGGCGAGAAATTGATCAGCCTCTGAACTCCAAAATCCCATTCTTCATCCGATCCGAAACTGAATACTGGACAGAGGTGGATGCTGGCTATCCTATAAATAGAACAAGTATAAATAGATAAAGTGAATTTAAATTTGTCAACTTTTAAAGTAACTTTGAAGTACTTGTAACTTACACTAACTTCAATCTTAACTCCCTACTTATTCTATAACTGCGTTTACACTAAAGCTATAAACAAAATGTTTATTTCTCCGTCTTTATAGATTCTATTAGATTAAACGGAACTTGACAAACACATAATTATGTTCATCATGTGTATAGATGCGTACAGATATACGCGCCGCATAGGTGCGTACAGATGATGAACAATTCGGTGCCGCGAACATGAGCAATTCACTTTTAATCAGCTGATGCTGAGCTTTTTATGTCTGTATCTTACCGTTTCTGTAAAAATACAGATATAGTCAGCTGATAAAAAGTGAATTGCTCATGTTAGCAACACGTATATCTGTACGCACCTTATGATAAGCTATGTTCAATCTAATAGAATCTAAAAGGCTGTGGAAAGGCTAAAAAAAATTTTAGTGGAATTTTTCAATGTTTTTCGATTTGTATATCATCAAGCTATCAAAATGAAAAAGGTTTCTCAGGTAAACATTTTTTTCCGATCATTACTTTTTGAGATATGAGCGCTTAAAGTTTAATTTTTTGGGACAGAACATTTCAAATTCGGTAGGAGATAACTCCATGAAGCTCAGAGGATAAGTTCGTCATGGTATTGTTGATTGAATAAAACAAAAATTTTCTGAAAATATCAATTTTTGAGAAATTTACTCAATTTACCAAAAATAACTCAACAAAAAGTTATTTTTCGCCACACTGCACAGAAAGCAGCTGTTTTCCAAGACCTTGTTTGCAGACGACTCTCGTCTGACGTGAGAAACAGGTTTCTCTTCCGGTCTAGGCCAGAAAGTGTTCTCTTTCCAGCCGCTTGGAAGTCCGTAGTTAATAAGTCATCCGCTAGATTGGGCGAGTGTCCACTTTCTTCATCAAAGTCGCCATGATTTCAGTTCGAGTTTCGAATCAAACTAATTCAGCATTCGCTTCGCAACCATTTTTATTCAATTATTTATTGTTGATTAGCGCATTCCAAATTTTCAAAAATGCTTGAAGATGACGACGCCCGTGATATTCCAAGTGAAATTTTAAAAGAATCTGAAATCCTGACTGCAAATCTTCTACCACTTGAATCAAGAGATAGCTACGATAACATGTATTCTCTATTTTGTATTCTTCATTTATTTTGTCAGCAATACCTGCAGTGTGGCGAAAAATATTGTTTGCACCAGGAGCAAAAATGTTTTTCCAGCTCTCAATCTTTCCTAGTCCTCGGCCTACGGCCTCGGACTTGAAAACCGATTTCGAGCCGGAAAAATCTCATTTTCTGCTCTAGGTGCGAAATATACTATTTAGTAAATTGAATAACTTCCTCAAAAATTGATATTTTCAGAAAATTTTTGTTTTATTCAATCAACAATACCATAAAGAATCTATCTTCTAAGTCTCATGGAGTTATATCTTACCGAATTTGAAATTTACCAAAAATTTAAACTTTAGGCGCTCATATTTCAAAAAGTAATGATCGGAAAAAAAATGTTCACCTGAGAAAACATTTTCATTTTGATAGCTTGATGATATACAAATCGAAAAACTTTGAAAAATATCACGAGTAGAAAGTTTATTTTTAGCCTTTGCACTGCCCTATAAGGATTGAGTTATTAACATTTTGTTAATAACTTTGGAGTGAACGCCAGTTCATATTTTTACAACTTGATAAGACAATAATTTACCGTTTTATTAGTAAGTGAATGAATGAATGTAAGAATGAATGAATGACTCACGGCATGCCGTCATCGGGGTTGGTGAGGTTCATCCAGGTCTGGTAGTAATGGCGCGCAACTTCGATGCACATGGGGAAGTGGGTGGTGCAGAGGAGATGGCGCACCTTGACGCGGAAGTCAGACTTCCAGGGCGACTGCTGATCGGCTTCCTCGCCGACTGCGTCCAGGGGCGGCACGATTATCGCCTGCAGGTATCTCTGCATCAATGCAACACAACACACAGAATTAGAATCAGTAACAGGAATTGTTACAGGGAGAAAAATATGAAGAAGGAGAAGATGAAAATGAAGAGGAAAAACGAGGAAGAATAACAAAAGAAAAAGAAGATGGTGAAGAAAACGGTGACGAAGAAGAAGGAGAAGATGAAGAAGAGGAGGAAAAAGAATTACAATTAGTAACAGGGTTCGTTAAAGGGAGAAGAAGAAAGAGAAAGGGGAAGATGAACAGGAAGAAGAAGAAGAAGAATGAGAATGAGAAGAAGGAAAACGGAGAAAATGGAGAAGAGGAGGAAAAAGAAGAGGATGGAGAAGAGGATGATGAAGAAGGGGAAGAAGTTGAAGGGGAAGCCGAATCAGGACTTGATGGTAGCCCTTTTATAGATTCAAATCTATATTATATCGTAGATTCAAATCTATATAATAGATTCAACAGGAAACACAGAATTCTGTCACAAAGTGCTGGAGGTCAGTATAAGAGATTGTAGGTAGCTCAGAAATGAAGCAGAAAACAGAGAATTAAGTAGAATAATGAAAGTGAAGCAGGATCAAGGCTTTGAGGTAGCCCTAGATGCACCATAGAACTATGAATAATACTGAGAAAACTATGAATAATAGTTAAAGAAACCTATGAATTATAATTGAAGAAAAATATGAATAATAATTGAAGAAACCTATGATTAATAATTGAGGAAAACAATGAATAATAATTGAAGAAAACTATGAATAATGATTGAAGAAAACTATGATTAATAATTGAGGAAAACTATGATAATAATTGAAGAAAACTATGATTAATAATTGAGGAAAACTATGATAATAATTGAAGAAAACTATGAATAATAATTGAAGAAAACTATGATTAATAATTTAGTGACATATGGGGCCGAAGCTTGGACATTCACTACACGAGAAGAAGGTCTGCTTCAGAGATGGGAAAGAAAGATTTTAAGAAGAATTTTTGGAGCAATCAAGGAAAATGAAATATGGAGGATAAGAACAAACGAGGAACTAGGAAGATTGTTCGAAGAGACCAGTATTTTATCTGTTGTGAAAAGTATGAGGCTGAGATGGGCTGGTCATGTGTGCAGAATGCCGGAAGGGAGGGTGCCAACAATGGTGCTGGAAGGCAAACCCGGAGGAAGAAGATTACAAGGAAGACCAAGAAAGCGGTGGGTTGACGATGTGGAAGAGGATTTGCGAAGACTGGGTGTAAGAAGATGGAGAAGAACAGCAGAATGTCGAGAGGGGTGGAAGGATGTGGTTGTGAAGGCTGAGGCTCTACATGGGCTGTAGTGCCAATAATGATGATGATGATGATTAATAATTGAGGAATACTATGAATACTAATTAAAGAAAAATATGAATATTAATTGAAGAAAACTATGAATAATAATTGAAGAAAACTATGAATAAAAATTGAAGAATACTATAAATGGAGTGAATAATTAACCGAGCGAAGTGAGGTCTAAGATTCAAGTCGACGGTTTGGCATTTATCTTTATGTTTATATTTTTGTTTTTATGTTCCGCATTTCCACAGCAAAACGCAGCAACAGATTTTCATGGAATTTGACAGGTATGATCCGTTTTGAATTTCGCGTCGACGTATGAATACGGTTTTTTGAAATTTCACATTTTTTAATACAAAAGAAAAAGGAGTCTCCTTTGAACGCCAATATTACCGTAAAAAGGCAGACGCACACAGATCATCATCGGACGGACGGCACGCATCGGACGGATCGGACGATTAGATTTGATACATTGTTTTCAATTAGAGTGCGCATACCTATACGATCCGATCGATGCGTGCCGTCCGTCCGATGATGATCTGTGTGCGCCCACCTATCAGACTTTAGAATCATTCATCATAAATCAGCTGTCTAGTGGACTATACTACTACCCGTTCAAACAAATCGAACATCTTGAAAATGTATCTTTCCATCAACGTTAGTAGACAGTTGACTATAATACTACCCGTTCAAAAACATTGAACATCTTGAAAATGTATCTTTCTATCAACGTTGTAGACAGTTGCAGCCAGACCTGATAACAGCGCTCACACTCACATTCCGGGACGACACGTCACGGTACGATAGGACAGAAAGCTCTATGTTTATTTAGGATATTTTCTAGACATTTTAAATTGATAAACCATTTATCAATTTTATTTATTTATTTATTTATTTATTTATTTACTTCATTGGCAATTCAGATCATAATTATAATAAATATAATATGATTGGGAGAAGACAACAGGCATAGCCCAAAACTGTCTTCTCCCAAATTCTAACAAATAAAAGTTTCAAGAAGAATAAGGTTAAGATTTCACTTTCACTTCAAAAAGTCCACTTTCCACTTCAAAACCAATGACAAAACTAAAAATTTTGAATTCTGATATTTAAAAACTGATTAAAAACAAAAATATTTCACTCAAAACTCTACAAATTAGAAATTTTTGAGTAATTTTGCAAAATTTTGAGAGAACAAAACAACAGGTCAATGTAACTTACTGAGCGCGAGGTCTACTGTTCACAGAACTACTAGTAGAATAATGGAGAAAATAATGAGAATCACATTACCTCGAACATCTTCTGTGCACTAGTGCCGACGAGCATCTTCCTGAGCCTATCACCCAGAGGGAAGAATGTCTTCCAGACCAGAGGTGCCTGCTCCCGCTTGAGGAAAGTGGTCACATTCAGCATGGTGATCATGTCCAGCTTGCCGGCCAAAGCGAGGCTGATCGCGTCGTGCAACAGCTGAGCTCGCACTGTCTCCGGCATCTCGTCGATGCGCGCTGTCAGCATTTTCCAGTTGTCCAGATCGTAGTTCACTAGGAACAGACCTGTGGAGAATTGACAAAAAATTGTGGAAAAAATTATTTTCGTGGTTGAAAATACCTTCACAGCATTAGAGACCTGCAAAAAGGCGTCAAATTCAATTGAATTTATTTATTTTTACACACACATACAAGTTTGATACAGATTAACAAAAAGAATACATACAAACAAATTGCAAAGCGACATGAAAAGCAACAACAATACACATTAAAACAATATGAACAGAAAGTGGAGCAAAAAAAGGGTGGAGGATTGATGGGTTTTTCAACTATGGTAATCCATGTACTAGGAGAACCTTCAATCCTTGAGAAGATGAAAAAGGAATCAGGAAAAGTGAATGAACGGTAAATATGAGAGGATTGGATGAGGGGAGATAAATAAGGGAAAGAATGGAAAAAACAATAGGACAAGGTGGTGAAAAAAATATTTGAAGGACTAGATGATTTACAAAGGATTGCAGAATAAGCTAGCACACAAGTCAGAAGAGTAAACTTTGAAGAGAAACATCTCATGGAGAGAAGAAATAATTGCATTTGATCCAGGTGTTAATATCCTGTTTTTTATTTTTAATTATTTTCACACGTTGTATACTGTTTGGGAATTATATTAATGATTTTACTGCTTAGTGCGCCTCTAAAGAGTCAACTGAACATACCTACCAAATTTGAACGTTTTTGGTCTGGTAGATTTTTAGTTCTGCGAGTGAGTGAGTCAGTCAGTGAGTGAGTGCCATTCCGCTTTTATATATATATAGATATATTGAATATAGATGATGTTTTTCAAGTACCGTGTTATCTAATAGAATTCATAAGGACGGCATAATATCGTACGAACAAAAATCGATATGTGTGTGTGTGCGGGGCTTAATTTGACAAATCACTCACCAACATTTGCCGGGTTGACAACAATGTACTTCTCCTTGACGTCCTGCTTCTTGTCGAGTTGATGTGAGGTGGAATTGTGGTTCGGTTTCAGCCACAGAGATGGCATCACAGTCGTCCAATTGAAATAGAAATCATTCGGCTGGATGACCATCACAATCGGGATCCACCAGAACTCATCAGGAGCTGACTGCTTTTTGACCACCTTTGACATGCCTAGACGGGTTTCCAGGCTGTTTACGAAGGGTTCCTGGATGGAAAATTGATAGAATCATGAAATAGAATTATAGTACCCTTTAAAATTGATGAAATATTGAAAAACAAGAATACAAATTGTAACGTAACACTACTGTACTAGTTTCGGTGATCACACCAGATTTTCAGGTTATAAAAATTAAATTATTGATAAAATCATATTATTTTTCAAATTATTTCAGAGTTTTCATCATGTGTTATTGCTATGAGAGTAGCATCGTGATAAGGGCAAATTCGTCCAGAGACTCGTGAGATCGTGACTGTAGTCTTAAGCTGCGTACACATATACGCGCATCCAACCAGCACCGAACACGCTCCGCCCTCGTACCGTCCTCGTACCGCCTTCGTTCCTCCATCGAACTACAGTCGCTCCGCCCACGTACCCATCATGAACGTTACGGAAGATGTTAAATCTTCACGCGTTCCCCGGTCGAACAACTGTTGCTCCCCGGTCGATCATCAATCGCTCTGCTGGAGTGACGTTCGGTTGCGGAGCAGAGGAAAAGTCTGTACGCACCTTTAGGCTCAACTCACACTCACGCGACTCAGGTCGAGAAGAGACACGACTCTACTCTGTATCTTGTCTTGATAAATGATCTGCCTGCCTACATAGGGTCTGATACGCTGCTCTACGCAGATGACACTACATTCTTGCACACCAATAATGATCTGAGAGGCCTTATCTAAGAGACGGAGAGTACGATGGAACGAGCATCTCTCTGGTTCAGGGCGAATGGCTTTGTATTGAATTCAGATAAGACAGAAAGAATTAATTTCAATTTGAAATACGGAGCTACTCTCAACGCATCCAGTATAAAATTTCTTGGTGTACATTTAGATCCAAAACTCACTTGGGAGCCTCATGTCAAATATGTAAGCACTAAACTGTGTAGAGAGTGATCTATCTGCTGAGAAGCCTTGTTAATACGGTACCAAAAATATATTTAAGGACAGCATACTTTTCTCTCTTTCACAGTCTCATGTCTTATATGGTATTCTTCTATGGGGAAATTTATTAGGGAGTGATCTATCTGCTGAGAAGCCTTGCTAATACGGTACCAAAAATATATTTAAGAACAGCATACTTTTCTCTCTTTCACAGTCTCATGTCTTATGGTATTCTTCTATGGGGAAATTAAATTTAGCGCACATTAACGATATTCTCCTGCTACAAAAAAAAGCCGTGCGAATAATCACGGAATCACCTTATTTAGAACACTGTAGGCCTTTATTCATGAATAATAAAACTCTCACAGTAATAAATCAGTATATATACCTGTTTTCTGTATTCTATTTTGTTATACACTAAGGAGAATCTGCATCGTTATCAATTAAGAAATACTGTTCACTCTGTCAATACCAGAAACAATAGACAGATCTATATTCAATACCAAAGATTGTCTAAATCTTTAAACAGTTTTGTAGCAGTTGGGCAAAAGGTATATAATAAGTTACCGCTACACCTCCAACAAACACCCCTAAAACTGTTCAAATTGAAAATGCACGATTGGCTGGCAAAAAATCCTTTTTATACATAAAGTGAATTTTACGAGAGCAGAATCAGCATACCTTAATTCTTATTGTTAGCACGTATGAACTAGCTGCTTAATTTTGTGATATTGTCTTTGTTATTTGTAATATTTGGAAATGTAATCTAAATAGCAATGTAATAGTAACAATGTGTCTCTTAATGTGTGACTGTCTATTTCATGTTCTATTTGTGCGACTTTGTCTTGTGCTTTTTTGACTGGCTGACAATAAAATTGTATTTATTTATCAATGGAATGTTAATTCTCTCTCATTTATAAATACAATAGTATTACAATGATCTGTGTAATACACACGTGATTCACAATGGTTTATTTATGTAATATTATTATAATTTGAATATATAACATTTAATATGAATGGGGAGATTTAAGCTTAGCTTGAACTATTCCTCTTTCGAATTTCAATGGTAATGAAGTCCAAAAGGTTATGATGTGTATATCATGCAAGTTTTTTAAATCTTCTTCAACATGTGAATTCAAAATCATAGTTGACCTGAGTGAAAGAGATAGTATCATCCTTGTAATTGCGGGTCACGGTGACCAATGGGATTCTCTCTTGCTTGAGCCACGACTCGGCAATGCTGCTGATTGCATACTCCTTGGGCAGGGTGTTGTCAATGTGAGCCTGTTCAGTAATGGCTGACCAGAAATCGTCGTCTGTGTAGGTTTTGAACTCTCTGGAATCAAGAAAATCCACAAAAATATTGTACAAATTCAGAATAATTGAGATTTAAGTGGTCAGTCATGCTTCATGATATGTGAGTAGCCTATAGTGAAGTCCACTACATTATAACAGTGTTTGTTTAGCAATGGTATTGCTATCCTAGATGACTGAAAATTATTTTTCGCCACACTGCACAGAAAGCAGCTGTTTTCCAGTCCCTACGTAGATCTGAAAGACTTTGTTTGCAGACGACGTCAGAAAAGGGTTTCTTTTCCGGTCTAGGCCAGAAAGTTGTCTCTTTCCAGCCGCTCATGGAAGTAGTTAATAAGTCATTCGCTAGATCGGGCGAGTGTCCACTTTCATCATCAGCTGAAGTCACCATGATTTCAGTTCCAGTTTCGAATCAAACTAATTCGCTTCGCAACCAGTTTATTCAACTATTCATTGTTGATCAGTGCATTCCGAATTTTCAAAAATGCTTGAAGATGACTGTGGTATTCCAAGTAAAATTTTAAAAGAATCTGAAATCCTGACTGCAAATCTTCTACCACTAAAATCAAGAGATAGGTACGATAGCTTAACGAGTATTCTTTATTTTGTATTCTTTATTTATTTTGTCAGCAATACCTGTAGTGTGGCGAAAAATATCGTTCGCACCACGGGCAAAAATGTTTTTCCAGCTCTCAATCTTTTCTAGTCCTCAGCCTACGACCTCGGAAAGCCTAATTGAAAACCGATTTCGAGCTGGAAAAATCTCATTTTCTGCTCTAGGTGCGAAATAAACTATTTAGTTAATTATTCTTAACGGAAATTAATTCTTCACAGCATTAGAAACTGGTGAATTGGGTAGTATTCTAGGAACAGACCTGCAAAAAGGCGTCAAATGTTCGTCTAAAAAAAGAAGAGAGTAGCCGAGAGATAGAGAGTGTTCAGTAATATAGTGACGTCCATGTTACAATGGCAGTGTTTCTTTAGCAATAGTATTGCTATCCCTGTCTATCATTCAACAAAGCTGATAGTGCTATATCGCTTTGTTCGGTTAACAGACCGTCTTTTAACAATGTAGAATTAATTTTTAATTAACAAAATATTTCATCTCAATTATGAAAATTATTCATTATGGAATTATTGAAAAATATAATTTCTAGATTAATAAAATGTAATTAATTATTTTAAACTAGAATGAACAGTTAATATCACATCAATAAACCTGTATCATCTACCGTCTATAGAAGGCATTGACAAGACAGAGGAACGGCAACGTTGATCTGCTATCTTCCTTCACTGCCATTATAACGTGGACCTCACTATAGTATTTGAAAGACTTTATAAGGGAGTAAGGTACACTTAAAACATCAATTTAAGATGTTACTTGGAACACAAAATGTAATTAATTATTTAAAACTAGAAAGAACAGTTAATATTACATCAATAAACCTGTATCAGCTACCGTCTATAGAAGGCAATGACAAGACAGAAGATCGGCAACGTTTTTATCCTATCTTCCTTCACTGCCATTATAACGTGGACCTCACTATAGTATTTGAAACACTGGATAAGGGAATGAGGTACACTTGAAACATTAATTTAAGATGTTACTTGGATCACAAAAAATATTGTACAAATTGAGAATTTCGATTGAATTAGACGTTTTCATGATATGTTTCATCATATGCTTTATGATATATGTAAGTAGCCTTGTATTTAAAACACTGAAAAAGGAACACTTGGAACATCAGGTGCCGTTTGCACAAAAGCCGGTTAAAATTTAACCGTGATTAATTCCACGAGAACTAATCAGAGAAGCCCCGTCTTTTCAACAACGCCTTCTCTGATTGGTTCTCGTGAAGTTAATCATGGTTAAAATTCAACCGGCTTCTGTGCAAGCGGGTCTAAGAATCTAATTTTCTTGGAACACAAGAACACATAATGCTCCGTATGCCCTTCTCAACTGTCGAATAAAATAAGTAGGGAGTGAAAAACATATAGGGCCGGTTTCCGAGCTCGGGATTTAGCTAAGTTCTAGACTTTAAACAGCTGGAGTCAGAAAATTGGCTTTCCAAAACGGGGCGTAGTCGCAGTCCACGTTTAAATTAAATTTCGAAAAACTAGAAAATTGAACACAAAATAAAATAAAGAGAAAAAAGTGTAAATTTTGAGTTATTTTGAATTGTTTAGGAATGTTTCATTTCGTCAAGGAAAAACGTTTCCAATTATAGAGATGAGAAAATAAAGATTTTCATAAAAACTGCGATTACGCCCCGTTTTGGAAAGCCAATTTTCTGACTCCAGCTATTTAAAATCTAGAAAAGCTCAATCCTGAGGTCGGAAACCGGCCCAAAATTGAACAGTTTCATGATGATTATGTTCCATTATATTATTCAAGATAATATCTGATTAGCCTAGCATTCAAAACACTGAATAAGGAACACTTAAAACATCTGCGAAGTTACTTGAAGCACATGAACACTAAGGCTAGGCACACACCAGTTAGTCAAGACAAGACAACAATGATCAGACACGTTCAGTCACAATACTTCACATAGTTGCTTATGACGCAACACACACCGATTAGTCATTGAAATTAGACGTGTCTCCATAAGCAACTATGTGAGGTATTGTGACTGAACGTGTCTGATCATGTCTTGTCTTGACTTGACTAACTGGTGTGTGCCTAGCCTAAAGGAGCAAACGAGAACTGGAATTGAAATACCGAAATGTAGTCAAATATCACGAATTCATCCGTAGGAAAGCATATTATCACTAAATTCCACCAAATACTGTATCAGAAGACAATCATGCCATGTTTATTCATGTTGTTTCTTACCTATTCGCCAAGAAGTTCTGAATTCCAAGCTTCAGAGTTGGCATTGTAAGTGTGTACTCAAGCATATGCAGGAATAGTTGACCTACAACAAGGATAAATTAATATCAATCAGCTGATCCAGAGTTTATGACCATTTTTAAAATTTGATTGAAGCAATAAATCCATCAATTTATTCGATTATTATAGTCTCATGATTGTGGAGATCTATCTCAACAAAATTTATTATCACTTTGAATGAAAAAGAATAAGAAATTTGCATTATATGAATAATTACCACAATATCAACTTCTCAACTACACAAAAAGTTATTATCACTTGTCTGCTTCTGGAGATATGATCATTTAATGGACTGTATTCATTACACTTTCGAGTGAATTTTGTCACTTAAATAAGCACTATATATAGTATGAGAGGAAAAGGTGTGCCAGAGAAGAATGCTCGATTGGTGCAGGAGATATATACAAGGGAGCCATCACTCCAGTGAGAACCAGTGTGGGAAGGACCCAAGAGTTTCCTGTGCAAGTTGGCCTTCACCAGGGTTCAGCACTTGGCTCATATCTGTTTGATCTGCTCATGGATGTCGTGGGTGCTGCAGTCAAGAGGCCAGCACCATGGTGCATGCTATTTGCAGATGACATCGTGCTCTGTGAACCTACCAAAGATCAGTTGGAAGAAAGGCTGGAAATCTGGAGCAAGACTTTGGAGGAAAGGGGACTGAAAATTAGCCGATCAAAAACAGAGTACGTGGTATTGGGAAACAATGATGGGCTACCCTTACAGCTTGAAGGAAACCAACTCCAACCAGTTGCAAGTTTTGAGTACCTGGGTTCAAGTGTACAGAGAGATGGAGGGCATGATACAATTAATGTATTTGTGATCATCATCATAAATGTTTCTACATTTAATTTCTTATTTCCAATATTAATTTGTTTAGTTGTACTTCAAATTTTCTTTGTTTTTCAAACGATTAATGTAATGGAAGCAAAATGGATCATTGATCTGTTGCTTCCACATATTCTTGTTTTCAATAAATAAATAAATAAATAAATAAATAAATAAATAAATGATGTAGAAATACAATATAGAATAAATTGTGGATGGATGAAATGGAGAAAAATGAGTGGTGTTCTTTGTGATAAGAGAGTGAATTGTCAAATGAAGGGAAAGTGTATAGATCAGTTGTGAGGCCAGCTATGCTGTATGGAACAGAAACATGGCCCATTTCAAAGAAACAGGAACGAAAGATGGAAGTGACTGAGATGAGAATGTTAAGATGAATGTGTGCGGTTACAAGAAGAGATAAAATAAGAAACGAATTGATCAGAGGCACTGTAAAAGTTGGACCACTGGGAAAGAAAATGCAGGAGTTGTTTGGGCATGTGCAGCGACGGGAGGAGGATTATGTTGAACGAAGAGTGCAGGATTTGGTTTTGGATGGTGCGAGAGGACGAGGTAGACCTAGGATGAGGTGGGGTGATAGAAAAGCGGCTGACTTGTGGGAGAGTGGTTGGAGGAGAGAGGAAGCATTGGATAGGGCTTTGTGGAGAGGCAGACTGAGAGAAAGGAATGCCGACCCCATTTGAATGGGATAAGGCACAGCCAAAGAAGAAGAAGAAGAAGAAGAAATAAGCACTATATAATAACAAATCATCATTATATAAACTGAAAGATGGAACTAGAAGAATTCTATGCATACCTTTGAGAACGGCCATCTGGCTCTTGATGAGCTCCTTGGTGTAGGAATGAGGCTTGGATAACTCAAGGAAGAGACTGTGGTATTTGGTGACATGCCAGTCGTAGACCGATACTCCCTCGGGGTCCACCTGGTCTAGTCCAAGGGGTACGCCGTTCTACAAGAGAGCATATAAACAATTATTACCCAACCATCCATTAATCTATCTTGGGTCATCCAACCAAGTTCAGTCTAACTGATTAGTCTGAATAACGATTATCGCTTGATATATACTCAAGACTGTGCAAAGGCTAGAAATAAACTTTCTACTGGTGATATTTTTCAGAGTTTTTCGATTTGTATATCATCAAGCCATCAAAATGAGAAAGTTTTCTTAGGAAAAACATTTTTTCCCGATCATTGCTTTCTGAGATATGTGCGCCTAAAGTTGAAATTTTTGGGACAGAACATTTCAAATTCGGTAAGAGATTCAGGGGATAAATAATTCTTCATGGTATTGTTGATTGAATAAAACAAAAAGTTTCTGGAAATATCAATTTTTGAGAATGTTCATCAATTTACTAAAAATTACGAGAAATAACTCAACTAAAAGTCACTTTTCCAAAAGTATTTGTGAAATTTCTTTGTTTTTCATGGTGGAGGTTAAATTCATTAACTTCACATGTTAATTTTTCAAAGAATAAAATATTAGTTTATCATCTACGGTATTAGATTGGTGAGATGTAACTATAAATAAATAGAAAATACCTGTTTAGCGACAATGGAAGCCAGAAAGCTTGCCACAGACATGGGCACGGCTGTGGAGTTCTGTGGAGTAGCCAAGTGTAACAGCCACTGGGTGGCGGCTGCCTTGGCCAGCCTATGAGACAGCCAGTAGCTGTTTCCGTTCATCAGATCACTTTCCCTGTTCAAAATCACAACAAAAAACTGTCAAAACCCGAAAATATCAACATTTTTCAAAGAAATCATCGAATCTCTTGAATGGAAAGGATAGAAACAATGAGATAACACATAACAGAAATTATTGATAAAAATATGGGATAGTAAGTTGCTGTTTCCGTTCATCAGGTCACTTTCCCTGTTCAAAATCGCAACAAAACAACTGTTAAAACCCGAAAATATCAACATATTGCAAAGAAATCATCGAAATTCTTGAATGAAAATAATAGGAACAATGAGATATCAGAAAACAGAAATTATTGATAAAAACAATGGGATAGTAAGTAGCTGTTTCCGATCATCAGGTCACTTTCTTTGTTCAAAATCACAACAAAACAACTGTTAAAACCCGAAAAACATCAATAGTTTGCAAAAAAATCACCAAAATTTATGAATGGAGAGAATAGAAACAATGTGATAACAGATGACATAAATTATTGATAAAAACCATGGGATATAGTAAGTAGCATATCCCGTTCATCAGATCATTTTCTTTGTTCAAATTCACAACAAAACATCAGTCAAAACCCGAAAATATCAATATTTTTCAAAGAAATCATCGAAATTCATAGTCAATCGAAATCAATGAAAATTGTAGTAGAGACGATGAGATAACAGATAACAGAAATTATTGATAAAAACAGTGGGGTATTGAGAATACTTCGTTTTTTTCTTGTTTCATTTCACTTTCATATTTTCATTTTATTATTTGCTGTGTTTATTTTTCCTGCTATCTAAAATCGTGTTTAAATTTTCTGTAGTGTATATTTTTCAGAGAGACTTTTCGTAAAAACTTTTAATTTCTTTCAATATTTGTATTAAATATTGCATTTTTAATTGTTTTACTTGTATTATGTGTTAAGAAAGCAATTATGGGTTATTATCCTTGTGCTCTCATATGTATCTCCAATAAATAAATAAATAAATAGCTGTTCCCGTTCATAAGGTCACTTCCTTTGTTTCAAAACATTTGTCAAGCCTCGAAAAACATTAATAGTTTGCAAAGAAATCATCGAAATTCATGAATGAAAATAATAGAAACAATGAGATAACTTTTTGTTTAGTTGAGAATTTCTTAGTGGAAATTCTCAACTAAAATCTTAGTGGAGCCAGTGGCTCGAAATCGGTTTTCAAGTCCGAGGCATTGGCCGAGGACTAGAAAAGATTGAGAGCCGGAAAAACATTTTTGCCCCTGCAGCGAACGCTATTTTTTGCCACATACAAAAATAAACAATATGATAATAGTTGTTTACTAAGCACTTCCGAAAGCAGAAGTGTAAGGTGATAGCTCTAGCAAATCTGAGGTAATCTGGATATCAGGAAATTGTCCAAGTATTTTTATTTTTTATTCTGATTTGTCTAAATAACCTAAAAGATGATGTTCAATTATGTGGGAGGTTGAGTTTATACTTTTTTATTCTTTCAAATGACAATAAGATGATATTATTGATGTTTTAAGATATTATTGATGATTTATTATTGAATAATGAACACAAATAATGAAAAGTTTTTTGATCAGCTGTTTTTTAATCACCTTTCTTAGTTCCATGTAAGCGGCTGGAAAGGGTACTCTCTCCGGCCTAGGCCGGAAAGAAATCTGTTCTGACATCAGACGAGAGTCGTCTGCAAACAATGTCTTCCAGATCTAAGTAGGGACTGGGAAACAGCTGCTCTCTGTGCAGTGTGGCAAAGACATGTTTGCCGAACATGTATGTCAAACATCTGTTCAGTGTGGACAAAGCTTTAGAAGATTGATTTATTCTATGACACAATGTTTACGGTTTTCTTACTTGAACATCTGCAGTCCCCAAGCATTGATATAGTTGTCAGAGGTGTAGTTAGGGAGCGCCACCATGTTGAGTATTGGCAGAGGATAGGGTCTCGACAGGAAGATCTCCAGAGAGACGATCACAGACGGCAGAAACTGCTTAGCCTTTGTCAGCGCTCTCATGAAGTCTTGCCTACCCCCAAATTCCAACAAAGACTCCATCTATGGGGTTAAAAATACCTTGAGATGATAATCCTAAAGATTGAGAAAATATCAATTGTTAGCTATTGAAATGGAGCTGTAGTTATGTTAACCTTCTAGTCATGACCCCGAGTCCCAGGGACCCGGGCAATTTTTATTTTAGTTATAATTTTGCTTCCGATTGCTTTACTGTCTATTGTGACCCATGTAAATTCATATCAGTAGACACTTAGGGCCGTTTTCCGAGCTCGGGATTTGGCTAAGTCCTAGACTTTAAACAGCTGGAGTCAGAAAATTGGTTTTCCAAAACGGGGCGGAGTCGCAGTCATTGTCATAGTCACGTTTGATTTAAATTTCAAAAAACTAGAAAATTGAACACAAAATAAAATGAAGAGAAATTGTGTAAAGTTTCAGCTGTTTTGAACTATTTAGGAATGTCTAATTTTGCTAGGAAAAACGTTTCGAATCATAGAAATGAGAAAATAAAAACTACGACTAGGTACTGTTATAAAAGCTGCGACTACACCCCGTTTTGGAAAGCCAATTTTCTGACTCCAGCTGTTTAAAGTCTAGGGCTTAGCTGAATTCCTAGCTCGGAAACCGGCCCTTAAACTTGATGTAGTACTCTGTGACTTGTTGTTTTCGTGAAATGACGTTTCTGGGTCCCAGGGACCCAAGGGTCACGACTAACGAAACTTTTTTCGTTTTTTTTCAAATGCACATTTTTATGCAAGAGTGATTGGATTCAAGCAGTCAATATGTTTATTTCGAGCAAAGACTTCGAAGAATGTACAAATTGACTTCTAGATCTCTATTTTAATGACATCAGTGATCCTAAAAATAAATTCATAGTTCAAGATAAGAATACTGACCCTGAGTGGGATGATAGTGAAACCAATGAACTTCGGGTGATCCCAGGAATTCTAAACCTCCCCTAAAAGTGAACTTTAGGAGACCTTACATATTTTCAATGTTTCTAGTAGTGTTTCATGTAGGTTTTAGGATTTATAATAGTATTCATCACTATAATTTCATAAGTCTTGCAGAGATTTTGCAACATGAAATTGAGGGTAGGGTAAAACTACCCTAAGAGTGAACTATGACCTTCAATTTTTTTTCCTATCTTTCTGGTAGTGTTGCATGTGAGATCCATCATAGTATTCATTACTATAATTTTTTGTTCACTTTATATAAAATAATAACCAAACGTTACTTTTCACTACCCTAAAAATGCAAGGTTTCACAAATTTATTTTTATAATTATAATAAAGATCGATTTCTGCTTTACATAAGTTCTCAATGCGTTCATCAATAACCCTTGAACATATTAGAATCATAGAATAACATTATATCTTAGAATATATATAAATATTCAATATGAAAGAAGCGGGTCCCTGAGACCGAGGGACACGACTAACGTTAGAAAAAATAGGGTCACAACTAGAAGGTTTTAATCAAATTCTGCCATTATGATAATTATGGATCCTACTATAGTGAGATTAACTTTGATAGTATTTTATCAATACTGCAAGCGAATAAAAATTTTTAATTTCAACTAAAATTAGTAATTTCAGTAAGTTTTAATAAAATTTGAACAAATTGAATTAGCAAACGTACCAGACTCCATGTAGCTGGAACGGACTGCTACAAAGTCTGAGACAAGGAGACCCAATGAGTTGACAGACATCAGGGGAGTTCTGTTAAACTGATCCCTGACTACTGAGCCGTCACTGGTCCTAAAATTAGATAAGATGAAATAATTCATTCATAAATTATAATGAAGGAACTGAAAATGGGCATATGAAATTGCATTGGGCACATGTTATTGTGTCAATAGTTTTTCATTTTCATTGGCTAAACTTGGTTGACTAGATTCTGTAGACTTGATTACATTTGAGATTATTTTTCCAACGAATTTTATCTTTATTCAACCTTTATCTAGAAGCTGCAAGCTGGAAACACATAACTACTTAGAGTCTCGGTTGCACAAAAGCTTGTTGAATTTTAATCATGATATTTAATCCACGAGACCAATCAGAGAAGTCGTTTGAGGTCAGAAGGCTTCTCTGATTGGTTCTCCTGACATTTAATCATAATTAAAATTGAACAGGCTTTGATGTTGAATATTAATAATGATTAAATGTTACTAGAAACAATCAGAGAACTTGTTTTAGAAAAGAAGGCTTCTCCGATTGGTTCTCGTGACATTTAATCGTGACTAAAATTTAACAGGCTTTTCTGAAATCGGGGCTACTCATAAGCTAAGCAGCTTGAAGCAACAAATTTATAATACCTTTTTATTTGCTTATTGATTTTCCTTCTTTCAAGTCATTTTTCCGATAAAATTATTCCATATCACTCATGAGATGATTATGAATGAATAAATAGTAAACGTCCCTTAAGGCTTGGTGCGAGTCTAGAGCCCATATGTATCATCTAAGTTCAAAGCTAATCTTGGTTTATGAATGAATACACATTATATTAATCAATGGAACAAATCGGTATGTATTGATTTTCAAAACATGTAACCAGAGATAAGGGAAGATCTCTGGTTTTGTGTAGCTCTTACTTATTAGTAGTAGTTTTGTTTCTCTATGATGTAACATAGGTTTATACGCTCCATACGCGAATCTATTATACTGTAGTTCTCATTCCGGGCTCAAACCAACGGCTGTGTTATCTTCGTTTGATCATGATTGTGTGTGTATATGGCCTCAAATCTACTACCTTTCTGAGTAGTTTTGAGGTGATATCAATGTAACTAGGATACATTATGTATTGGCTATATTTATTGTGGTTGTTATCCATGCTGAATGTGACTGTAGTCTAAGTATATATATATATATTATATATATATATATATATATATATATATATAATATATATATATATATATATATATATATATATCCTATCTCTAGTCTTTTTATCGACTATATGTTCTAGTCTATATCTAGTCATTATCTCCTCTATATACTCTAGTCTGTATCTAAAGTCCGAGATAAATTACTTTTAACATGAAGAGGAGAAACCCATTTCTCCCTCCACAGTTTGTAGCTTTGACACAGACGGACATCCTGCGCACAATTGGATGCGCCGTGTCATTTTGCTTCATGTTCTTGTGATGGAAACATCTCTGTAACATGCACAAACCAATATACCTGCTGATCAGTACACTACTTGGAACACTGCCAGCAATAGATGGAGGGGAGTGTTGCCGCGTCGCGTTACAAAGCTCTCTCACTCAGACACAAAAGAAGGAGAATGCTGCTAGGTAGTGGGAGTGATTAGTGGAGGATAGAGCATCGGACCTCTCCGTCTTCGAGAAAGAGCCGTGTTAAAAGTAATTTATCTCGCACTTTAGTCTATATCTAGTCTATATCTGGTCTATATCTAGACTATATCTAGTCAATGTCTAGTCTATATCCAGTCTTTTTATTGTATTCTAAGATCGTTATTTGTAAATTCCCAATTAGTTTCAATCGAAGGATGTGAGTAGATAGATTAAATAATGAAGAAAAAGAATTACTTCGTTGAATTACACGTTGGATGTGTCAGTTTTATTTATGTATATTGATTTATTTGAACGAAATCAAGTGAGTTACAAAGATATACATCACAACAATTAGTTTTTTGTACGGTTATCTAGTAAAGGCGAACAGCTGTACCATAGGATGTGTATATATTGAATAATGAATAGAAATAATGACTTAGTTGACTACTTACACGTTGGATGTGTCAGTTTTGACCATACATGTTAGAATGTGATGTTCCCTCTTGTGAGAAACAGACAGCTCCACCCACGTCTTGTATTTTGGGTCATCGAAACAAGGGAACACAGTTCTGGCTTTTCCCGGTTTCAGGTTCAGTACCACAAACCAGCTGAAAAAAAACAGAAAACCGTAAAATTATCAATCAAAAACTAAGATAAAGTTTGATTTTACTATAAAAAACTGAGATACAGTTCGATTTCACTACACAAAACTGGGATAAAGTTTTATTCCACTAAACAAAAATGAGAAAAAATTTGATTCCACTATAAAAAACTGAGATAACGTTTAGTTCCACTATAAAAAACTGAGATGAAGTTTTATTTCACTAAACAAAAATGAGATAAAAGTTTGATTCCACTATAAAAAACTGAGATTACGTTTAATAATAATTAAACGTAAAATAGTGATAAAAACTATACTACGTTAATAAAAACGTAGTATAGTGAAATTATTTCACTATAAAAACAGAGATAAAGTTCGATTTCACTATAAAAAACTGTGATGAAGTTTGATCTCACTATAGAAAATTGAAAAAAAAGTTTAATTTCACTATAAAAAACTGAGATAAAGTTTCATTTCACTATAAAAAACCGATATAAAGATTGATTCCTCTATAAAAAACTGTGATAAAGTTTGATTCCATTATAAAAAACTGAGATAAAGTTTGATTCCAATATAAAAAACTGAGATAACGTTTGATTTCACTATAAAAAACTGAAATGAAGTTTGATTTTACTATAAAAACTGAGATAAAGTTTGATTCCAATTTAAGATGGTGAAATAAACGGTTGCAATTTGTAACATAAACGACCTATATACCATGGGTTATCTCCTTATGATATATTTTCTCTATAGTACCACTATGAATGATACAATATCACAACAGAATGATACTGTATCATGTTACACATGATACAGAATCCACACAATATGATACACACATTTTATACTTGAAGAAATAATTATATAAATATGGCGTGGAATAGTATAATGGCTATAAGCCTGTTTTCCATTTCCATTTCGTTGAAATATCCAATCAGTCGATTTTTTAAAACCTGAAGATGGTATGGATCACTGAATCTAGTTGTTATAATTTATATTTTTAATCTATAATTTTATTAATTTCAAATAGGGTCCTATAGTTCTATTTTATAAATAAAAATTAGTAGCCCTGAATAATTCATACATTTTAAGAAGATATGGATACAAATAGTAATCTTTGTAGAAATATTAATGTTTTTGTTGAACGTTTTCAATTGATAAATTTCTATTCGATTCTAAGGAAATAGAGTCAAGACAACAAATATTATACAATAGATATAGTATTATGATAGCATATTATTTGCAAGATATAAGGCTACCTTTTCTCGTTGGTTGAAGCATCCAAATAGTAATTTTCGTAGAACGTTTTCAATATTAATAAATTTCCATTCCTTTCTAAAAATATAGAGTCAAGACAGCAAAGATATAATATAGCTTATAATTTGCAAAAAATATTCCACCTTTTCTCGTTGGTTGTAGCATCCAGATAGTAGTTCTCGTAGAAGGTTTTTGAAGGATCGTTTGAAAGCTCTCCGTCGAAAGACAAGTCCAGCTGATACATGTGATGACGATGCAGGTTCTGAGAGAGAAGAACAGTCAGTTCATCCTTATCCCGTTTGATTCCGGTCACTGTCAACGATCTGTGAATATAAACAATTTTTTGTAGCTCTCACATGTTTAGTTTGTGGAGCTCACAGACACTACACCTTTTCCAACTGTATTTGAGAAAATATCAATTGTAATTGAGAATAGTCATTTGTATTTGAGAAAACGTCAGATGTGAATGAGAATAGTCGATTATATATTGTGAAGTCATCACTTGTAGTTGAGAATAGTGAATTTTATTTGAGAAAGTATCATTTCAATTTGAGAACATACGAATTGAAATCGAGAAGTTGTCAGTTGTAATTGCGAAATGATTTTAAAAAACCAGTGCTTCCAGTACTATATGCTTTATAAACTGTACTTATAAAAAGTTAATATGACAATATATTAATATTCCAATAAAACGTTTAGTTTTTGAATAGAAAATTATTTTCAAGACCCAAAATCCATTGAAGAATTGCCGAATTGCCTCATCAAGATATTCAATCGATTGATGATTAAGTTCAATTGCACCTTGAACATAGAGAATTTTATCTTCATCAAGTGCAGAATTTCACAAAATGTTTGGAGACAAAAGTCGTGTTGCAATACATACATAGAAATGATACTCATTAATCATTCGTAAACAGTACAGGGAAATAATTTCACTATTGAAAATATTAATTGCCCCCATGCAAAGCCTATGGTATTATTGGAATGGTATAGAATACATAGTACAGAATTCTTTCCTGCTCAAATCAAACCTGTACTGTAGGCTACAGAAGAGCCACGACATGTCATTTGGAAAATTTTCTCATTTTCAATTGATGTCTTCTCATTTACATCTGACTTGAAGTGGGATAGCCACGTGGAAAAGCTCAAAAAAGACTGTATCATACTCTCTTCGCTCTGAGAACTGTAAAGGCAAATTCAAATATTACGACAGCTCTAAGTGTCTATCATGGATATTTCCTATCATTGATTAGATTTAGTATTCTATTTTGGGGGTCAGGAAGGAACTATTTGAACACGTGCTTCAAAATGCAGAGAAAAGCACTTCGGGTTGTTGAGGGAGTGAGTCCTTCTTCTTCCTGTAAACCTATACTCAGGAGACTCCAGCTTCTTTCTGTTCCAGCTATCTATTTCTTGGGAGTGGTTTCTTTTGTGTTTAAAAATTCAGAAATTTTCAATGTCGACCGAATTAATCATGCATACAGAACTCGAGGTAGAAATGCATGTTTGTTCCAGCTTTCAATTATAGACTCTCTCTGCTTGAAAAAGGACCGTATCATTCAGGATTGAAGTTTTATAATTGTATTCCAGAGGATATTAGGTTGTGTGGTGGTTATAAAGTGTTTTATCTAAGATAACCAGGACATTGGTAGAGGCATGTCCCTATACAATAGAGGAGTGCTGCAACGCATTCTCAGGATTCCGGTCACTGTCAACGATCTGTGAACATGGATACGTTTCGTAGAGCTCACAAAAATATAGATCGTGCAAGAAGATTTCTGTAGAGCTCACAACTTCAGATCTTGGAAAAATACATTTGTAGAGCTTACAAATTGAGATCGTGGAATCTTCGAAGTTGGAATTTTTCCAATTATTGTTCTTCTCCAATAACAATTAAGTAACTGAAATATTGTAATAGTTAAATTGATAATTTGAGCAATCTCTTCTAGGTACTGCGCCTCAGATCTAGAAGGGCGTAAGTTTCAAACAGCTGATTTACAGAATAGCCCAAAAAGTAACCCAGTCACAACCAGGACTAAAAGAGCTCAAGTCCAATCAGCATATAGTCCAGTCAAGGAAAGGTTATGGATGGAAAAGTTGGGAAGACTTTTTCTGACCCCGCAGTTTTGTTTAGGGTAGTAAACATATTTTACGGTAGTTTTGTTCAAGGAGGTAAACTTATCAAAAGTCCCCACCCCTACCCAGGGAGTGGGTGTGGTTTAAAGGTACCATTTCTTGGTTTCTCGCATAAAACTCAAAAACTATGTATCCTAAGGACTTCACTATCATATACCAAAATGAAGCCTACTTAATTTCCTACAATATTCATTGTACAACTTTATTCATATCTTCTCTATGTTTCGAGATATCCGCTCTTGAAGGTGTGACATTTTTGAAAAAACACTTTTGCTACTAAATTTTTTCTATTTTTGCTCTTATAACTTTTCAAAAATCGACGGAAAAAATCCATGCTGATCACGAGCTTATAGTGAATCAAATTCTCTTCAATTTGATGTACAATTTCACACATTTACGAATTTACCTACACCTTTTGCAGCAGCTTTAGTGTTGAGAATATCACAAAATTCCACGTATAAAAAGTGTATAGAATTTATCAAGCTTTATTTTTGAATTGTTAGTTATGTAGAATGAACGCATTGTTCTCAAGATATGAGCGTCGAAGGAGAACGCTGGAAAATGCACCTTTTAAACCATCCTCATCCCCTTAGTACATTAGTTAGGAATGGGGGATTTTGATATGTTCTTCTCCTAACTAGTCTCAACAAAGCTGCAAAGTCAAAAATTTTGTTTAAAACGCTCCCTCCAAATTCCTTTGTCAATTGGTCTATTGTTGCAAAAATGGAGATTTCATACTCAACACTAAAGATGCTGCAAAAGGTGTAGGGAAATTCGTAAATGTGTGAAATTATAGATCAAATTCAAGAGAATTTGATGCTCTATAAGTTCATGATCAGCATGGATTTTCCGTCGATTTTTGAAAAGTTATAAGAGCAAAAATTAAAAAAAATTGGTGGCAAAAATGTTTTTCTTTTTCAAAAATGTCACACCTTCAAGAGCAGATATCTCGAAAACTAGAGGAGATATGAAAAAAGTTGTAGGATATAATATTGTAGGAAATTATGTATGCTTTATTTTTGTATATGACAGTAAAGTCCTTAGGATACATAGTTTTTGAGTTTTATGCGAGAAACCAAGAAATGGTACCTTTAAACCACCCTCACCCCCTCAGCACAGTGGGTAGTGGTAGGGACTTTTGATAATTATGTTTACATCCTTACTACCTCCTTACTTCCAGCTCTGGCTTTCTTGAAAACTATCAGTGAACTTTTAAAAGTTTGAGTTAAAGAGTGTGTACTTTTAAAATGTAAATATTATGACTTGCCTAATGTTTATTGTAGCCTGATGGTTAATGAAATGAATCTTGAATCGTCAAATCTTGAAAGACTCAAATCATGAATCTATAGAGTTCGGAAAACTGAATGAGACCCACTAAAACATCATTTCGGACAAAAATGAATTCACGCTCCTCTAGCTTTGAGGTACAGAGTTCTGGATTGAATTAAACTGGTGGATCAAACTTCAATTGGATCACATTATAACGAAACATAACGTTGATTTAATTCAGTTACTCAAGATTTCGTTTGAACTGGCACTATGCCAACTGGCCTCAGTTAAAAAAGTCAATAATTGAATTTTCAATTTTCAACTTTTCCAAAATCAATAATATTGTTCTCCTCCAATAACAAAGGTATTGGACCAAGATCATTGAATTAATATTGATTCTTGTTTCACTAGAATTAATTCTCGAGGATACATCCTCCCACCGGAATAAACGCTTATGAAGCGCCTAAGAAACGCTTCAGATAATCAACGGTTTCTGAGTTATTTAAGGAACAAAATTTCAAATGGCCGGCATTTTGTTTTATGAATTTAAAAATTATCATACTTTTTGTGTAGTTGTTATAAATGATCGTGCAAAGTTTCAGTTTCGTATGTTAAACCATTATTTAGAAAAAAAATAATAAGTGAAAAAAGCAAAATTGCCGATGTGGGAGTAACTGGAGACTTCCGGACAATTTTAATATGATATTTAAATATGTTTCCTACCCAGGAACAACGCCCTAGAGTTTTGGTAGGAAACTCATAAACACTCTGTATATACATTGATTGACCGAGCGAAGTGAGGTCTGAGATTCAAGTAGACGGTTTGGCATTTCTCTTAATGTTTAAATGTTTGAATGTTTTAATGTTTATATGTTGGCATTTACGGCGAAACGCGGTAATAGATTCTTATGAAATTTGACAGGTATGTTCCTTTTTTAATTGCGCGTCGACGTATATACAAGGTTTTTGGAAATTTGCATTTCAAGGATAATATAAAAGGAAAAAGGAGCCTCCTTCATACGCCAATATTAGAGTAAAAAATGGCGGATAATCACTAAAATTGCATGGTTGCCTGTAAAGTTGGTATACGGGCGAAAGTTTTACGTGACAACGACTTTGAGTGGTAAAATAATTTAATGTGAAATTCATTCCTATAGTAGGAAGAAGGATGAAATAATAGTAACAATTTAGAACATTTATTTATACAAAGAATTATATTTAAAACATTAATTTTATACAAGAATCTCGCACTGAATTTCATATAACAAAATTTTATTTTTACCTTCACACATCCTCAACAAAATCACTCGTCTCTCTCGCTCTTAGGCGGGCTAACTGTGCTCGATTCAATTTTTTACATAGCAAGTCGCGCTCATTTTTTCAAGTTAAACAAATTATTATTGGCTGAGAAACGATTTATACTACTTTCGTGATTGAAAACTACCACAACATTGGTATTATTACAACATAACCTATTCACTTACCTATTATACTTACACTATACTATTCAATTATATAGTATTCACAAAACCTATTCACCAAGTAGTGGCGCAGTCGCAGGAGATTGCTCCGTTTCACTCTCTCTCCAGGTGAATGCTTCGGGTCGCTGCTGGTTGCTCGCCACTGCTCCTATTCGTGCTCTTCCAGACGACCGTGAACCGAAACGAACGCTCTCACTCGTCTCATTGTGAGCGCATAACGGGGAACGTAACGCAGTTTCTTGAAGTGTCACCCGGCAAACCATTTATAAGACGTGTCACGTCAAAATCAGACTAAGAATTCATTAATACATCAGCTGACAAGTAATTACACAGATGTGTGGAGAAGCCAGTCTATTGCTGTATTTCCATAAGGTCTATAGTTTCAATCAGGTAATTGTGAATGAGAATACTGCGTGAAGTCTACTGTTCACAGAATTTAGAAATTCTGTGTGTGAACTGTTCACCAATTGAGAAATCCTATGACAAATATGAGTGAATAAATTAATTTTACTCACGCCTCCTCTTTCGAAGAATCGTCCTCCTCACTAGACGTATCCAAATCTGCAAGTCTCGTAATCTTCACATCCTGCTCCTTCACATTCAACCCAGGATCGGCGTTGAGCTTGATCTGAGAAGGTCCCTGGTCCTCGGAGAAGCCAGACAGGACGATGTCTATCCTGACGCGGCCTGTGAAGAGGGCCTCGCCAGCGTAGGGGTTGAGGTCCAACCTGTAGCCACCTGGGCGCACTTCCAGGTGCTTTTCAGGTGCAGGGCTGGAGGTGCTCAGGTGTAAGAGAAGGGGCAGTAGGTGGAGGCTGGCACCCAATCGCTTCATGGCCTGAAAAAGTTTGATTTATAATTATTATAATTAAACGAAAATCCAAATTAAATGCTGTAATTCACCCCGAAGACTTCTGCTACTGCAAATATTGACAAATGGGTAAACAGCTGGATGGAAATTCTATGAGAGCTACTATCAAGAAATGATTTGCCAGCCCGGGAATCGGACCCGGTACCTCCCAATTGCTAGTCAGGTATGCTCACCTGCACACCAAACCGACGATCCCTAGATGGCAGCGCTCATTTTATTAATTATTCATGACTTAATTAATTAATTAGTTAATTGGTTAATTACTATTCATGAATTAGCATTTGAATGAATGCAACATCTCATTAATTTCCATCTGAAGTATATTTACTGGTGAAATTTTGATTCTAGGTATATTTTGAAAATTTGGAGAAAATGGTTGGTTCCACTCCAAGCCAGTTTACACACCCATCGATTTTTTGCTGTCAGGCAAATTACTGAAGACAGTAGAAGAAGAAGAGGATAGTAGGGAAGAAGAAGAAGAAGAAGGAGAAGAAGGAGGAGGAGGAGGAGAAGAAGAAGAGAGAGAGAGAGAGGGAGGGAGAAAACAAAGAAGAAGAAGAGGAGGAAGAGATGAAGAAGAAGACAAAGACGAGGAAGAAGAGAAGAAGAAAGAAGGAAAAGTAGAACAAGAAAAAGAAAAGAGAAGGAAGAAAACAGATGGAAAGAGGAAATAAACAATCATAATAATTTCAATGTGGTATAATTTCCAGTCTCTAATAAATAACCACCATCATCTTATTTCCAGTTTTTTTATCAATTCCAGCCTCATACAAGAAGATATGAGAAAAGGTAATATAACATAATCTGTTCTACATTTCATTCCCTACAACTTCTGTTCTATACATTATTACCGTAAAATCAACAATAACATCAGAATTCACGAAAAACTGGATCAATGTACAGATTAGTTACAATTGTTACCGCTAGATGGGGCGAGCGCTCCCGTTTGCAGTTTTGTGGGTGACGTTTAGTTAGGATTTCTGCCGCCAGAATGTGCTGACGTTCCTTCACACATCCATCAGGCTCCAGAGCTGATCAAAGCTTTGGGAGCTGACTGAGATTCTGAAGTCTTTGAGAATATAATTGTGTAGTTCATGCGGTTTTCAGCTTGTAACTCCTTAACGGTGAATTTTACAAGAGATAAGTTTTGAATTAAATAAAATTACCTATATAATGATGTTGTTGAAAGGTAGAAAATTATGATTGTTTCAGGAGTTATAGCACTTTGAAAGGAGGATTCAACGGTGCGTTTTATGTGCATTTCACAAAATACAAGTTTTGATGGGAATAGAAACCTACTGAATGATGTATATAGAAATAGTTAATTCTTGTAATTGGAGGAATTACAGCGTTGACTTGTAAAATATAAAATGCATAATTGGATTGCATATTATGTGAAGTGAAAAACTACAAGACTTTGACCTTTACCAGACTATGTATAACCTTATCTAAATTTTGGAGAGAAATAACACAGGTTACCTTATTTCTCCTCTCCTATATTTCTATGATTCACTTATTGTATAAATAACGAATGAAAGAATAAAGATTATTAAAAAAAGTTTGTGATGAAGATTTTGAAATGATTATGATCAAGGTCAAGTAGTTGAAAGTATCTTATTAGATTAGCAATACAAATTAAATTACCTCTCAAAATTCAAATAAATCCATAGGATATTTCAGTTCACTCCTCAAAAGAGGCTTGAACTACCTTTTAGATGATAAAAAAAGTTTTGATGGAAATTTGAAAATAATTGTAATCAAGGTTAATTGGTTGATATTATATTATCAGATTAGCAATTGAAATTATTTCTCAACATTCAATAAAATATCTGAGTTTAAATAAAAAAAGAGGCTTCAACTACCTTTCAAATGATTGAAAACAATTTTGTGATGAAGATTTTGGAATTATTATTATGAAGGTTGAGTAATTAAAAGTATCTTTTCAGATTAGCAGTCAGTATAACCTCTCACAATTTGAAAAAAAATGTAATATTATGTAATATAAATGAAATATTTCACAATGAATATTTAAGTTTCACTCACCAAAAGAGGCTTGAACTACCTTTTAGGTGATAAAGAAAAGTTTTTGATGGAAATTTTGAAATTATTATGATCAAGGTTAAGTAATTGAAAGCATCTTATTAGATTAGCAATAAAAATCATCTCAAAATTAAAAAAAATCAATAAAATATTTTGTTTAAATAACGAATAAAGATGATTGGAAGAAGTTTGTAATGGAAATATTATAATCAATGGTAATTGGCTGATAGTATCTCATCAGATTAGCAATTGAAATTATCTCTCAAAATTCAAAAAATCAATAGAATATCTGAGTTTAAATCAACAAAAGAGGCTTCAACTATCTTTCAGATGATTAAAAACAATTTTGTGATGAAGATATTGAAATGATTAAGATCAAGGTTAATTGGTTGATACTATCTTATCAGATTAACAATCAGAATCACCTCTCGAAATTAAAAAATCAATAAAATATTTGAGTTTAAATCACCACAGAGGCTTCAACTACCTTTCAGATGATTAAAAACAAGTTTGTGATGAACATTTGGAAATTATTATAATCAAGGTTATAATCAAGTCCTGATGTAACACAAGACATTTCTTTCAAATCATCAAAGACTTTCCATTTTTCGTTGAGCCGAAAGCAGTACGCTTTGTAGTGACCAATAGATGTCACATCAGATCCGATACCCTGGAATTCAACTACACCTCGTAGATGATAAATTGAATTCTGAATGTGCAGTTGATAGTATCATAGATAAACAATAGCATAAGTAGATATCCCGTGGCATAGGGCGTTTATACCCAACTTTTACTGTTAGCCAACTTTCTCCTTGATATCGGGATATTCCACAACATATCGTCATAGAGAAAAAATTGCCTAAAGTAGAGATATCCCAGGTATAAGGGGCGTTTATGTCGCAACTTTTACTGTTCTCAAGCCGATTACTGTTGATTTGTCGATTTTTACTGTTTTGTTGGGTGGGAGTGTATGAACGGCACAATATGAGAGACTACCAGTGTCACACAGCTTCACGGGAAAGAATTACATGAACTATCGGCTTGAGATAACAGTAAAAGTTGCGACATAAACGCCCTATACCATGGGATATCTACTTACGCTATCGTTTCTCTATGGTAGTACGCTTTGTAGAGACCAATAGATGTCACATCAGATCCAATACCCTGGAATTCAACTATACCTCGTAGATGATAAATTAAATTCTGAAGGTGCAGTTGATGGTATCTTAACAGATTAGAAATCAGAATTATCACTCAAAATTCAAGAAAATTAATAAAATATTAGATTTACTCACCAAAAGAGGCTTCAACTACCTTTCAGTTGATTAAAAACAATTTTGTGATGAGGATTTAAAAATGATCAGATTAGCAATCAAAAAAATCTGGTGTGGCGCCTCACACAACTTTCCTTGCCGTTATGAAAATTGATCACCTGACGCTAGTGTCCCGCGCATCTCAAGTCCACTATTCAAAGATTTGAGCCAGCTGGTGACAGGGCAATAACGCTGGACCACACACAGCTTGCTATCTTTCATAGTGAATGATTTATAGAATCAACCAGTTGCCAACAGTTTGCCAACCGTTGAATAATCACATTTTCTCGAATTTCAAGCTTATTTTCAATTTTAGGTGAAAATGCTACTGAACATTAATTGTAGAGATTTCTTGCTCAATCTACTCCACTTGCTTTTTTTTGTTCAATTGTATCTGAAGCCTGATAATTGGGAATCTATCTGCATCGATGGGGCGGAGCTCCTGAAATTTTCACAGATATGGGACTTGTGGTAGTGATAGAGGCTTAAAAATGACTATTTTAGGTATGAATTTGATCAAAATCGTGCAGCCATTTTTGAGAAAAATCGCGAAAAACCCTGTTTTTGACAACATTTTCGCCATTTCAGCCGCCATCTGAATTGCATTTGATCGAAATTGTTCGTGTCGGATCATTATAGTGAAAGGATTTCAAGTTCCAAATTTAAAGTCATTCCGTGATTGGGAGATGAGATATCGTGTACACAGACGCACATACACTCATACACACACACACACCACACACACAAACACACTCACACCACCACCATACAGACCAATACCCAAAAACCAGTTTTTTTGGACTCAGGGACCGTGAAACGTATAGAATTTAGAAATTGAGGTACCTTAATTTTTTTCGGAAAGCAATACTTTCCTACCTATGGTAATAGGGCAAGGAAAGTAAAAATTAACACTCAAAATTCAAATAATTAATAGGATATTTGAGTTTTACTCACCAAACGAGGATTCAACTACCTTTTAGATGATAAAAACATTTTTTTATGGAAATTATCAAATTATTATAATCAAGGTTAAGTAGTTGATGGTATCTTATAAAATTATCAATAAAAATTGCTATTGAACAACTTCGAATAAATCATTATAAGATACGCAATCAAAATTACTTTTCAAGATTCAAATAAATCAATATATGAGATTTACTCACCAGAAGAGACTTCAACTATGTTTTAGATGTGAGCTAGGACAGTCGAAGCACAGTACTGAGCAGTCAACAACTGATTGAAAAAATATCAAGGAAGGAAGCCGCCAATTTTCAGATAATAATTTAACAATGCAACAGGCAAATCTGCCTGCCACCCTACCACTCTACAATTCATCAAGACATCCACTCTCTGACACTACCAGCCACTTCTTCTTCTTCTTCTTCTTCTTCTTCTTCTTCTTCTTCTTCTTCTTCTTCTTCTTCTTCTTCTTCTTCTTCTTCTTCTTCTTCTTCTTCTTCTTCTTCTCCTATTGTCCTCTTCTTCTTCTTCTCTTCTTCGTCTTCTTCTTCTTCTTCTCTTCGTTTCTTTTGTCTTTGCTCTTCTTCTTCTCTTCTTCTTCTTCTTCTTTCTTCTTCTTCTTCTTCTTTTCTCTTCTTTTCTTCTTCTTCTTCTTCCTGCATCATCTTCCAGTCTTCAATCAATTTTATTGATTTTATTCAAACAATACAATGAAGAATTTATCCTCGAAATCTCATGGATTCATCTCTCACCGAATTTGAAATGCTCGGTCCCAAAAATTTAAACTTTAGGCGCTCACATCTCAAAACGTAATGATCGAAAAAAAATGTTTTCCTAAGAAAACTTTTCAATTTTGATAGCTTGATAATATACAAATAGAAAAACTTTGAAAAATCACCAGTAGGAGTATATTATTAGCATCAATAACTATATATAGTAAATATATATATAACTGTATATTAGTAGCATATAGTCTTGTTTCTTGTGTCTTCTTTTGAGGTTGATGGTGAGAGGACTTAAAAGTCCTAACTCCGCCTAATAAAGAATTTTTTCATTTTCATGTTCTTGTTGTTGTTCACTTCACAAAATCTCAGTCCTTAGTAAATTTCACAAAGTAGATTTTTTAATTTAGATGCTTTTGAACCAAACATAGAAGAGATATCACACATTATTATCACTAAAACATAAAATATTCACATATTAAAGAAATAATTTTGCAGAATCAAAAAACAAATTAAATATTCTAAAAGCACTATCTCTATCTGCCTTCTTTATCTTTCTCTTCCCTGTTTTATTTCTCATTCTTTCCTCCACCCTTTCCATAATTATATCGATGTCCCAATCTATCCAAGTCTATATACTGTACTCCCTTCCTTGTTCAATCCCCATGCAAACCCATACCTCCATCTCTGTCCCTCCCTTATCAGAACTAGGAACTAATATAAATCGTTCCCTAGAGTAGTAAAGTCCAGAAGTGACGTCACTCTTGCGTGTTACTTGGTTGCAACAAACATTTCCATGTTACTGGTATATCTATGAATATAGGGCAGGTGTTTTGTATGTCTATATATGGTATATGACGTCAT